>NC_054539.1:5861000-6161000 GCF_017654505.1 Polyodon spathula | reverse complement strand
CCCAAGACTGTCACCGCTACTGGAAGGATACAAATTGAATATTTGTGAAACTGCATGTGTGTTAAAATATTATAATAACTATTCTATGTTTTAAAGAATATAAAACCAGTAGAAATACTATTGTAGCAAATTATGAACAGGATAACAGAATTTGAATTAAGCCATCTGAACAAGATGCCTTTGTTATTAGAGTGCATATAAACTGTTGCAAGCTGGTCGTAAGAACTATCGCACACGGAAACCTGTAACCTCAGCCAACGCAGGCATCTCATTTAATTAACTTGAAAATTAAGCCATACTTTTTAGTTTTAAAAAACTAAACAGAGAGCCTTGGTATTGCAGTATAGCAAATTAAAAAAGTAACCCTTTCTAGACAGAGCGATGTTTGAAACTAAAAAGCTAGGTTATACCTATTTTGTTTTTATTTGATTTTATTGTAGTTAAGCACAGAGGTTTTAAAAAGTATTCTGATCCAGTAAAAAATATAATGAAAAAACTTTCAAGAGAAATAATATGTTTTAAGTAAATAGAAACAGAATAGTTGAACTAATAAGTGTTTTTGCTTGTATGAGGCTTATCGTAATAACAGTAGAAGTCTTGTTACAGGGAAACTGAATAGGCAGAAAACAAGCATTTAGTTTATTTGGCTGAAGAACATGTCCATAGTCAAGTTTATTATTTTGAAAAATAGGCTTGATTTGGAAGTAGTTTCTAAGCTAAACACATGTACTTTAATCAAGTATAAGTGTAAAGGTTTTACTGTGATAAACAGAGGAACTGTTAAGTTTCAATATAAGACAATATAGTGTAAACTGGATTTAATAATTTTAATACACAGTAGAATACTGAAAAACAAAGCTCTTTGCTTTGCCTATATGAGCAAAGCATCAGTAGACCTTCAAAGATAAGGATGTCTTTGGCATCTCAAAGTAGGGTTTGTTGTTGGATGTTAAAAGCGGGATTTGTATCAATCTTGAATGATAACCAACAGAAGGTGCTTTAAGAAAGTCATGAGTATGTACCTCATTAGCGTAAAAACTGGTGTGTAAGTCACCCCCCCCCTTTTTTTTTTTTTTAGACAAACATTTCAGGAAAAAGACTACAGGTCACACCGGTGTACAAGTCACGACCCCCTTTTTAGAACCCCCTAAAAATACCTAGAAAATAGACTTACAGGTTTTTAGTTATAAAAAATTAGGATGTAAGCTTTTTTCTTATCTGGAGAGATACCAGTCCGAGTCATCTCTTGAACCTGGACAAAACATTACTTAATGCAGTGAATTTGGAAAAGTGCTTACAGTAGCGTTTCATATTAATTCAAAAACTAACCTTGGCAGGTAAACATGGTGTCCGAAACCTGCTTGCACAGGGGATTTTTTAGAAACAGAGAGAGGTCAAACTTAGTCCAAGAATGGTACAGTTAAAATGAGAGTATTATATTTAACATGCTCATTATAGCCTGAATTTAAATGAAAATAATGACTTGCCACTGTATGTTTGTTGTTTTATTCAAAGGCTTATGATAAACCCCTACAGTCTTTGTCCTATATTTTGTTAACACACATTTGTATATGAAGTTAAACTGGCCCATTGACAACACACTGAAAATGTAACATAATATGCTGCTGAGCGGGACATATATTTTAGACCCAGGTTAATATAATCAAAAAGAGCTGGTGTTGCATATTAAAATATATTCTTTATATATATATATATATATATATATATATATATATATATATATATATATATATATATATATATATATATATATACCTGTGTATTATATTTGGTAGCAAGGACCCTGTGAACTCTAGTTAACCTATTTTTTTGAGGAAGGAGGGGTGGAACATGAGGAACATTCGATCATATCCAGTTAATTTTAGAAAAGCAGTCACCGGCACTTTTTATATATATATTTTTCACTTAAAGATGGGAGCTGTCAAAACAGCAAATGTTTTCATTCAATTAAGACTTCTGCCATGTTAAATGTATCAAAAGTTCTATAAAAGCCATAGTAAGACTTCAGTCAAGCATCACTCGACTTGCTAACTACAGGTTGTGTGGTCCATGCTCAGAGGATCTCTGAAAAAATTGGTTGCTGTTTGGTTGTATTCAGAAGTCGGCCTTTGAAGACATCTCTTGTTTTTACGTTGTATTCTACAACTACACTTCCATAGTGGAAGGTAAGAACAATTTTGGATTTTTATCTCATATTGATGCGTTGCTATGAAGTTTTGGAATTATACAGTTCTGAGATAGTTTGTGAACCCCTTAGGATTTTCACATATTTCAAACCTAAAATGTTATTAGATCTTAATCTAATAATAAAGATAACCTGATTAAACAAATGACACAAAAACATGATACTTTTTCAACATTTATTTATCCAAAAATGATTAAATATCCAGGTGTGAAAAAGTATGTGAACCTTTAGATTCAGTAACTGGTGGCACCCCCTTGAGCAGCAATGACTTCAACTAAGCATTTCCTGTAACCGTTGGTCAGTCTCTCATATCGGTTTTGAGGAATTTTGGCATATTCCTCCTTACAGAACTGCTTCAACTTGGTGACATTTGAGGGCTTCCTTGCATGGACAGCTCGCTTCAGATCCTGTCACAACATTTCAATGGGGTTAGGTCCAGACATTGACGAGGCCATTCTAAAATGCAGAATTTCTTCTTCTTCTGCAGCCATTCTTTTGTAGATCTGCTTATATGTTTAGGATCATTGTCTTGCTGTATGACCCACTTTTGTTCAGCTTCAGCTCACAGATGTATGGCCTGACATTCTCCTCTAGAATCTTCTGATACAATGCAGAATTCATGGTTGTGTCAATGATGGCAAGCCGTCCAGGTCCTGAGGCAGCAAAGCAGCCCCAAACCATCACACTCCCACCACCATGCTTGACGGTTGGGATGAGGTTCTTATGTTCGAATGCAGTTTTTGGTTTTCGACAAACAACGTTTCTCATTGAGGTCAAAAAGTTCCACCTTTGACTCGTCTGTCCAGAGAACATTGTTCCATAAGTCTTCTGGATCATCTGTATGTTCTTTGATGAATTTCAGATGTGCAGCAATGTTCTTTTTAGAGAACAGTGGCATCCTCCTGGCTATCCTTCCATGAACACCATTCTTGTTCAGTCTTTTTCTGATAGTTGAGTCATGAACACTCACATTAGCCAAGGCGAGAGTGGTCTGCAGATCCTTGGATGTTACTGTGGGGTTCTTTGTGACTTCCTTGATGATTTTCCAGTTTGTTCTTGGAGAGATTTTGGTAGGACGTCCGCTCCTGGGTAGTGACAGTTGATTAGTAGAGCTCCAAATCCTTAGAAATGGTTTTGTAACCCTTTCTAGACGGATGAGCATCAGTAACTGTTTTTTCTGAGATCCTCAGAGATTTGTTTTGATTGTGGCATGACGTGTTTCCACACACCTGTATGGTGAAGACCAAACTCACAAACTTTCTGATCTTTATATAGAGAGGGGCCTCCCAAACTCACCCCTGAAGATCTACCTAATTATTTAAGTACCTGATTCTAATAATTCCCTTAATTGAGCTGATAAAACCAGGGGTTCACTTACTTTTTCACATACCCTGAATCTTAATTACTCATTCTTTGTCTAAATCCTACATCATTTTGGAATTGGTTAATGTAAACCGTACCGGATATTTAAGAAAATATGGATATTTCACATTAAAAATGTGTTTATTACTGTCACAAAGATGGCCGAGTGGGTGACGTCAGAACCAGGAAGGAATGAAATACACAAAGGCAACAGATGAAATGAAACAATGATGGCGCCTGCTTGCGCCGGTTTATTGCAAAATAAAAAGGGTTGAACAAACAGAAACAGGACACGGCACTCTACGCCAAAATAAAAGAGACAAACAAAAACAGACTATGCTTAACAAAATGGTGTTCGGACAGACACACTGACAAACACGGTGAGTTTTGAATACACAAGTATCGTGCTGGTCCCACCAGCACGCACTAGCAATTGTTGTAAACAATTTCTCCTCTCCCGTTCTCCACTCACCGAACACCCAACCCCGGGTGGGTGAAAACATGCTGTTTTTATGCAGCTGTACCAGACTCGATTGCTAATCAATCATTCAATTGGAGTCTCGGTACAACTGCACGTGAATTAATAAAGTGCAATTCCCCGTGCTCACATATTATTACTTTTTACTTGCACGTGAAGTGCTGTGCAATCCTCGTGCCTAAATACAAATATACATTTTAAACACTCGTGTTACACAGACCCGTTTATATCCCGTGTACCAATGTCTATACACCAACATTTAACACACCACACGCAACATATAACAGATAATATACACAGGGGTGGGCACTTCGTCACAATTACACATAAATAAAATACTTTTTTTTTTTTTTCCCAAGTTTGCAATATAAACCCTGTGTGGGAATCGAACTCGAGACATGCTTCCAGTGCAGCTTGCAATGCAGACGCTCCAGCTTTCACACCACAAAGTTTGCAAGTAGTATAGCAGTAAAGTTATAGTTTTTAACAGGTAACGAGATGGACAAGCTTTTGTAAATAATTAGTACGTATTATCCCAATTGTATTGAAAGCTGAAAGCTTTCATCTGATTTTGCAAACTATTATAATAAGCTTGATCCATTCATTTAGTATATTGTACAATGCTCGAGTCCTGGCAGAACGCACCGGAACGGCGTTCCTGCACATTTTTGATAGCTGGAAGTTCTGCCACTTTATTATTATTTTTTTTAACCTTTTTGAAAATAAACAGAAATCTTTTGCAGCAAACTGTGTTTGAATTTGACCACACACATGTGAAAATGTATCAAAGAGTATCTCCATTGCCTTGTTCTGGATACTGAGACAGCAAACTCGCGCGGTCACGGACTCACGTCAACCTCTCTGTGTGCTCATGTTTATTTGTTCAATGTTACTATACAGATAGTTCTAATTTTGTATTTTAGAAGTAGCCAAATTCTTATGTAAGGTGCAGCAGACTCTAGAATTAAGGATAAAGTCTATTGGTGTTATTTAGGATCAGCTGTAAGTGTATAACATATTCTGGTGTCTACTTCCATGTCTATTTGAGACGTCCCCTTTAACTCTGAGACAAAGTTGGAGTTTTTCGTTTTTTCATCTTTTTTTTTTAACTTTGGTATAAGCGTCACTTACACAGTTCAATTAGTTTTAATTTGTGAGAAACAAGAAACTAGTGGAATAAACCTTGCAACTAAGTCAAATGCTTGACTATTTAACCTTCTCTTACTTTAGCTGAGCAGGTGGAGATTGTCTCTAACAACTCAAAGTAGTTTTTAAATGAAATGGTTGCTCAACTGCCTGGCACTGACCCCTTGTATAACTCTACAGGCATTGAGTGGAATCAAAGGAAAAACACAACCAAAAAAAACAGCCTCCAGCTCCATTTGTCTTTTATCAAGATGGGTTTTTTTTTTTTTTTAAGACAAATTTGTTTTTTTCAAAGTTCATAATGTAAATTTTAGATAACTAGTTCCTGTCTCAAAACTTCACTCCTTTAAATGTTTAATGTTATGGTTCTTAAGCAGAGAGTTATTTCTTAGGTTCATGAATGTAAGCAATATCATTTGATTTGAAGTTTCCTTCAAAATAGAACATGAATTACATTGCCCATCAATAGAAATGTGTAAATAATCTGTTTATAATGGCTAGTATATTGGAGTATAAAAAGGGAAGTGTCAGTAAGTGATGTTCAACTCTTTTTCTTCTCACATGGTTTTACTTTTACTGAAGGGAACTGAAATAAGTGTTTATTAGAATATGTTTGCATTTTAAAGTCTCCCACCTTACACATATTTCTGGAATATTGATATGATACTCTATATTAAAGGCTGCAAACAGGCATTTTATTGTAGGGTAAAAAGTTTAGAAAGTGTCACTGAAATGTACGTGCGTGAGTTTGAGCAATCCCCCCATCTCTACTCTTGGTGAGCCTGTTCCAGTTCTATACGTCTCTTTTAGTATTTAGAGCCTATATGTTACAGGCATGTAACTCTTAACATTTGTTGGCATTGCATTTAATTTGCTATGTTCCTGCCTAGTTCTGTGTACAGTCTAAATCGTTTTGGATTTCCTGGGTGGCTGAAACCATGACTGACACTCGAACAAGCTTTGTGCCGTCTGCAAATTTGACAAGCTTGCTAATTATCCAATGATCTAATGCGTTGATGTAGGTAAAAAAAACAAAAAAAACAACAGGGGACCAAGCACGGAACCCTGTGTCATCTTGCTGAATACTGCACATAGCCCCAGGTAGAGGCTTCCCATCTTGCAAACACTCTCTGCTTCCAGTGTTTTAACCAGTTATGTATCCACTTGCATTTACTTTCTTGTATTCCCACTGATTTCAACTTTAGGATTACTCTTTTTGTGTGGCACTTTGACAGAGGCCTTTTGGAAGTCTAAGTATATGATGTGATAGGCGATTTTTGTGTCCATCCGTGCAGTGACTTCTTCAAAGAAGTCTAAGAGGTTAGTCAGACAGGACCGTCCTTTTTGGAGTCTGTGTTTTGGTGTTGAACTATTATACCATAGCTGCAGTGTATAGGTACTCTGCTAGTTTCCCTGTTATGATTGATTTCCATGATTTTATGTTGTGGAGGTGAGGCTGATGGATCTGTAGTTTCCTGGGTCCTCCCGCCAATCAGCTAGGGCATCTCCTGTCTTAAATAATTTGTCAGAATTGTTTGCCAATGACTTGCCAGCAGCAAATCCGCTGGTTTGGATAATATATACAAAAGTGTTTGGTACTGAAAGACCCCAGTTCTCCTAGTACTTCTGTTTTTACTGTAACTTAGGAAATGCCTATATGCAGGTTCTATACTATAAATGAAATAGTAAAATTCTCAACACCTGACGTTTCAAAGAACTATTGTGTAAAACATCTGAATTTAAATTATGAAGCGAATTATTAATCTCACCAAAGTGAAGGGGAAAAAATGGTTATGTTGCTGAAATGTGTCCATTACCACCAAGTAAAACTAAAGAGATGAACAGTAAATTAACCCATGTTAGGATTAACCTATCAAAGCAGGCTTCCATGATATTTATGTTAGACTTGTATGATTGCACTGTCCAGTAAATATGCTGTTTGGATTGTAGAGGGAGCATCCATCATATGGGAGATTATTTTTGTTTCCATTTTTTTTCTTTTTTTCTGTGAATTAAAAAAAAAAAAAAAAAAAACTAGAGAAAGTGTAATGATCTTAAATCAAAATGTATATTTGTCTGCATTTT
Organism: Polyodon spathula; assembly: GCF_017654505.1. Classification (NCBI taxonomy): domain Eukaryota; kingdom Metazoa; phylum Chordata; class Actinopteri; order Acipenseriformes; family Polyodontidae; genus Polyodon; species Polyodon spathula. The sequence goes on along the minus strand of NC_054539.1, from coordinate 6,153,723 downwards.
TATAATTTAAAGACAGCATTACCCCCTCAACCAACACATAATTCACCTTCAGTCCGATCCTATACATCTTCTTTTGTAAAGAAAGCAGACAGAACTTTTATGATTGGTTCAAGTAATTTTTCAGTGGTTTGTCTTGATAATGACTAACAGTAAGTTAAGATGTGCATATGACTGCCTCTTTATTTAAATTTATGAACACAATTTAGATATTTTATTTAGCATAAGATTATCAAAGAAACTACAAAATTACATCACACAAATCTCCTGGAAGCCATAAAAGCAGTACAGTGTTTCGAAATGTCACATTTTTCAATTTGTGTCAGTTGTTCATTAAGAATATGGAAAACTACAAACTGGTATCATTCGACTTTATGAAGCAATTTTTGTTAATTCTATACAGTGCTGCAAAACTTTTGGCCATAGCTGTACATGTACATTACAATATTTGATACTGGCTACACTAAAAATAAGACCTTTCCTTGTGGTCTTGAGTAACCCTAAATAGCCCGAACACTGTTTCCAACACAGTTTATTTTATACATTCATGCTTGTGGTTTTAAGTAGCCATCACTGGTGCTTGGCCCTTATTTCACACCAGCACTTGCAGGTTACTGTGTCTCTATGAGCAGATTCAGAACTCCTGGCATCACAACATAGATATGAACACATCATAAAAAACATGACTGTTAATAGGGCTTCCAACCAAAACACGCCACAGTGATTGTCGTGAAAGAAAGTAAAAAACCAAAAAAATTTACGAAGTGTAGATTACACAGTCATTGGCTACCTAGGATCAACGTGCACGTTGCAGGTTTACAAAAAATATTATATATATATATATATATATATATCATAAGAAAGTTAAAATTGATGGTTGAGGTGTTGTGAATGTAAATTCCCCTTTGTGAATGTATTGTTTGTTTTGCTATGAGGTTGTGTACTAGGGCGTGCATCTTCAAAAGTCGGTGAAGTGCTGTTATGTGTCATGATTGTGTACATGTTAGTACAGCTATCTGACTTAAACATAGATTGTGAACTACTGAGTGCCTTACACAGTATAGTACAACCGCTAGTTCCTGTGCAAATGGTTTAATTCTGAAATAATCAAATTATCAGATCATGTATTAATGAAGGTTGTAGTCAGATTTTCCAATAATTTAACTTCAAGTAATTGTTTCCCATGTTATCTTAACCAAACATTCCCCCACATGAATAGTTGGTGCCAAGTAAGTAGATTCTATTTGACAATGCTATACCCATAACAAAATAGAAAGTAACAAGCCAATGTCTTCCGTCTCTCAGATATGTCACTGGAAACTGTTACAGAACAACTGCTCCAATATTGGCAATTTATTTTAATTAACACATCATGTTTTACATTACATTCCATGCATGTTGCACTTTTCGTTCATAGTCATTGGTCGTACCTGTATAGCAATGGCCATTAGGTAACTCCTGGCGGTACCTGTAAGAGCCATAAAATAAAAAAATTAAAAAAATCTAAGATCTTGAATTGATTTTTTTTAAAAAACAGTATTATATATTATCTCTAAACCACTGTGCATGAATAATTTTGTTTAGCAGCTAAAAGGTTAGTATAGTAGATTTTCAACATTATCACCCACCTGTAAGCATGAGTGATTTCGATTGAGCAGATATTCGGGTTTGTGAAGCAGGCGTCTGATGAATCTGCTATGGTTTTCAACTTTGAAATACTAATCAGTGAAGCACAATCTTTCTAGATAGGAGTATAAAAGCTCAGATAAACATAAACAATAATCACACTATTTGGTGTGGCTGCATTTTGTACCAGCAATAAGCAACTGGCTGCATTTGTTTACAATTTCTCCAATTGATACAGTTCTTGCTTGGAAAAGAAAATTGAAGTAAGAGTCTACAGAAAGTGCAAAACAAGAGTAATACTGAGTCCCTTTGGATAACACTATGTAACACAATTTTTGTTCCTGGGTAGTAAGTGTTATTTCCTAATTGCTTATGCCTCAAAAGTATAGAAAATGGCTATTATTCCCCACAAACTTTGCTTTTGTGACCAGGACAGTGATATTTCAAAATATCACTATTTCCAGTGGGAAAACGGGCAAATGTGCGCCTTTTCGTTCACATAAAGTCAGAAAAAAACAACATATGAATCCAAATTAACACGTATTTATACTAAAGTAATACAAAAATGACTACAAAAGATTTAGAAGTGAGTAGTTTTTCGAGATTTACGATTCTACTGTAAATACAGAGGCATAAGCAATTAGAAAATAACACTTACAACCCAGGAACAAAAATTGTGTTACATAGTGTTATTAACATATGAATATGCCATAATGTTAATTTAGTTTTCAAACTTTGCTTTTTTCTCCTTTGGACAGTGGAATTGGTTTTATTTATTTTCTTAATTTACAGTATTTACAGTATAATCGTAAATCTCGAAAAACTACTCACTTCTAAATCTTTTGTAGTCATTTTTGTCATTACTTTAGTATAAATACGTGTTAATTTGGATTCATATGTTGTTTTTTTCTGACTTTATGTGAACGAAAAGGCGCACATTTGCCCGTTTTCCCACTGGAAATAGTGATATTTTGAAATATCACTGTCCTGGTCACAAAAGCAAAGTTTGTGGGGAATAATAGCCATTTTCTATACTTTTGAGGCATAAGCAATTAGGAAATAACACTACCCAGGAACAAAAAAAAAAAAAATTGTTACAAGGTGTAATTATGTTGGCTTTGTCATTGTTAATTATTATAGTTTTAGCTTGAGGTTAATGTTTTTGATGTTATAAACATTTAAAATGGCACACAATTATGCTGAGATGGGAAGTAAATGGTACCATACAGTAATAAACACTTACAGTGCCAATTTCTGATAATTTATAATAACTTTGCCAAATAGAAAGTGAATATGTGTATTTCTGAAGAGATTCCCAAGTACTGTTTTTTGATTCTGTGCATCCAAAGACTTGTTAAGCATTACTGTTTGGTGTTCTATCCTAAACCATCAGTCCCAAACTGTTGTGACATAAATGATATATTAAACAAACAGAGAAAAATTAATACATTTGTTAATCACATTATTCTGCCTTTTACTGCAACTATGGTACCATTCAGTAGAGTAAAAATTGTAAAGGGGTACTTGAGCTGAAGCCTCCTGACAGTAGGGGTTGATAAACTACTTTCAATTGTCCTAAATGTTAAAGGATAGGATAGTAGTGTTCCTTCAATTCAAGCAAACTCTGAAAGCATGTCACTACCCTGTCACAAGCATTAATAACCTGTATCTTTCTAAACAAGGGATTTAGGGGAGCTCCAAAAAACAATAATTGTGTGAATATAGTAATTGTTACAGCTGTGTATAACGGTATTTAAAACAGGATTCATTCATCTGACTTTTTGCATATCCGCCCTTACTCTGGTCCCACCGACGAGTCAGATATGTGACAGATTACTTTACTGAAGCAACACAATCCAGATAAAATAAAAAAAAAATGACTGCAAACAACATGCCAAAAAAAAAAGAAAATCAGTGACATTTGAAACTGCTTATAAAATCTAGACCTACTACCATAAGAAATCCTTTAATACTGAGCAGTGCATTTCACATATAGCACACCATGCGTGCAAATCCCAAGCTGGACAGTAATACTTTAAACAGTACAAATTGGTGGTCTAATTTTTTTGGCCACGCACAGAGGAGAAATGTAACAAGACAGGATAAGCCAGTTCATTTTTCTTTGTTTTCTTTTCAAGCTGCAATCCGTTTAGCCACAGTATGCTGTGTTTATCTGATTAGCACCCACCGAGTGAAAGGAAAACATTTCTTGCCAGTTTCTGAACAAGAACTGCCAAATAAGGTTTTAACTACCCCCCTTGCCGAGCAACTACATTTCTTGACCTTTTCACCCCGAGCCTTTACATAACTTTGCCTGTACCCTGTTGCTACAGTTGACAAGAGTACCAGCAGGATTAACTTTATTATATTTATACCACTTTAATCACACCATGCATCCTGCTCAACCCGTCAAGGCTCAATTAAACCACAGAGCTACGGTTTCTTGCAATCAGATTATAGCCTAGGAAAGAGTTAGATTTAAAAATAAATAAATAAATCATTTCCCAGTCAGTATATAATAGTTTCCATTCAAGCACGAAATGCAACCATTACTGTATGTGTATTTACCTCCTAAAGACCTGGCCTTGTGCCCCATCTCTCCCCCCAGCCTGCAATAGCTCTGGCTGGAGTTATTTATTTCTCATTTTGGATTAGTCTAAAATTGCGAGGTTTCTATATTTTATGTAGTTGTTACAATTACTGTATTTTGTTGAGAAAAAAAAAATTCTCTCCCACAGTATCTTAATGCTGTTTTGGTGACAGCTTTAGCATTACCATTACAAAGGCTATTAGTTCATTCTGACAAGCAGGCTTCCCTCAGTCTCCGTGCGAGTACTGACTGAGTGGTTTTGCCAGTGGCTTGTACAGGTGGGCATCCATGTACATTTGCTACCCGCGGTAATTGCAAACTGATGGATCTTTACGGTACCGAGGTCACCGACCCTGCTCCGTACTTGTACCATACCGATCTGGTGCTAAAGTCATAGACTTGGTACCGCCCCGGTTCCGACCCAGGATCGTACCATACCCATTTGGTGCTAAAGTCACCAAAGTGACCCTGTACCATCATGGTTACGATCCGGTACCACACCGTACTGACCTGGTTTCTACCCGGTCTTACATGGCCTGCTACTGACCGTTGCTCTTGTTCAGGTTTTGACCCACCCGGATACTATCTATAAGCAGATTGAGGCAGCATCTGTACCTCTGTATACTGTACACTACATTGCTTGCTTCTTGCATCATGTCTGGTTTTTATCCATGTGACACATGCAAGGCCAGTCTGCCTGTTGAGGACAAGCACGGCAGATGCTCTTCCTGCCTGGGGCCAGAACATGCCAAGGAGGCAGTGACCAACCACAGTTTCTGCAAGTTTTGTGTACCTTTCTCAAAGTGTACCCATGACAACCATCTCTCCCACAGCTCTACACAATGCTCTGTGTCCCTGTGTAAGTCCCATACTCCTGCATAGTGCTCTTCCCCATCACCCTGTGTTAGAGAGGTGGCTGTGTCCCCTCCCCATGGCTTTGTGCCAAGGGAGACTGGGCGACACATCAGCGAAAGTAACCCACACTGGAAATAGTCTTCAGGTTTTTCCTCATCTTCCTCTGCATCTCATTTTCCTCTCCCAAGGAAGAAGAGGAGTCACCGTCCCAAGCAATAGGTGGACTCAGAGCAGATGGAAGACTGGGCAGGTATAACCACCAAGGAACGGTTCTCACAGAATTACTGTAATGAGGGGCACGAACAGGAGCTGGCATTCCCGTCTGAGAACGTAAAGTCAGACAGCATGTCCCCTGTGGTTAAAGCTTTGGCACAGGCACCTAATTTAGTGCTCCTGTCCGAACAAACAGTGCCGGGTCTTGGAGGTGATCCGCATGCTTACCTATTCAGCCAGTGTGTTCGGCATGTGGCTGGGAAAGTATACTAGTATTCCGGTAGCCTACTAGTCCTATTTGCTGGGGTCCAGTTCCGGCAGTTACATTCCCTCATTACAACAGCTGGAGGAGCTTCTCCTGGCTAATAAGAACCTGCTCTATGTGTCAACTTAATGGGCAAGATGTAGGCAGGAACCTGGCTGCGCTGATAGCTGCACGTAAACAGCTTTGGCTTTCCCAGGCATGCGTGCTTGACAGAGACAAAGCACCACTGTTGGATGCCCCTATTACACCAGGGCATATGTTTGGTCCCGCAGTGGACGAGCTGTTGTAGCGCTCTCACCGCACGCCGGAATCCATGAAGGAGTTGATTCGCTTGCTTCCCAAGCAACCACCCCAGTACGCAAATCAGGAGGCAAACTGGCTCCCTATGCATCAGTAGCCTTAAAGACCGACACAGCCGGCTACGCCTGCTGCCAGAGGGGTGGTTCAAACCGCCCCACCGCTGCTCGCCGCGGAGGCTTTGATAGGCTTTAATCAATGCCAGGATACCAGTGAGTGTTGGGATTGCTGCCGTGAAGCGTGTGAATGGTAAACTTGAACAATGCTTGACAATCTTTGACTCTTTTCTTGTGGTTCAGAGGAATGTTAAAACTCTATTCTCTTCGCATTGTTCCGTTATGCCCTACTTTAGTACGAGAGCATGGTCTTGTAAATTAATCTTAAAGTGTTAACTTCCCGTGTTGCTACGATTTGTCTTGCACAATAACAGCGTTTTACCAGTTAGATTGAATGGCCGGAGTCAATTTGAATGGATTGTGGTTAGGAGATTCAAAAAGTAGGCTGCTGGTTCATTATATATTATAGAAATAATATATAAACACGTGCTTATCACATGCTTGTTATTTTCAATCTGCAGTATATCTGACCTCTTTTTTATGACACCTGACATTGTGTTATCTAGTGCCAAAATCATATACTTAACAAGGAAAACGTGGTAAGCTCGAACAGTTTATTTAGACATTTCTTGTAGGATATGAACCAAACAGAGCAAACTTTTAAAATGGCACTTTATTTAAAATGATTATTTTAAAGCAATTAGGCTAATGTAGTGGCTGGTTTAAGTATGATTGGAGAAATAATTACCCTTGTCCTGGCTTCCCTTCTGAGTACTTTGCCTCAGCTCTCTTGCAACATACAGAGAGATTCAACCAAAGAAATGTCTTAGTCTGGAAGTCAAACGTTTGCATTGTGTCTTCACTTGATGAATGGATTAAATAATTGAATTTCCTGATTTTAGAATAATATGTGAAATAATCTCTTATTTTAATAAGGGGTATATTTTCCCACCTTCCTGTGTTCATTTTGCAGGTTTGCCATTATGTGTGGCTACATGTCTGAGTATGAGAGTGTGCAGAACAGAATCAAGAATGGCTATCTCTTTAAGGTATGTTTTGGCAGTTATGCTAAGCAGCTGCACTTCTTTCTCGCAGTGTATAAACACAGGTTTTCTAGAAAGCAAGCTTCCTCTGGGGGTGTGCTTTCTAAGGTGCCAGTGTTTAACAGATTACTTGTGCATGTCCATACAGCATCACTTCTTGAGCAATTATACTGCGAGGGTTGAAAAAGCAATAGAAAAATAAGAATACACATATAGCAATCAATATGTTGACTTCTCCCAGATGAAATAAAAAGCATTTCTTCTCTCATTCATAGAAAAATGCATTCATATATATGTATAGAAATATTTGATAGATTTTATGTAATACATTGTTTTATATTTGATTGCATATGTATTCACATGTTATATATTGGATATATGGCACGCAGCCCCTCACCTTCCAATTTGTGTAGAAAAATGTTTTAATTACTTTTGTACATTTCTTCCATGCTAGTTATGCAAAAAAAAATTATAATAACAATACAAGAGATAAATATGCATTCCTATGTAGGTCACTTTCTAACGTCTTAAAACCATTCACTGCAGTTTTGATGCTTGCTTTGTATTAAAATGCTTGCTTCAGATAGCTAGCTCTGACAGCCTGTAATGGTGCTACAAAGATGAGAGAGAGAGAGAGAGTCCAGCAATTTACTTGTAAATGCTGCTGGAGAATAGCAACCTTAGTAAATGGATGCAAATTGATTTCAGGTGTTCATCCTAACCGCTGGTTCTCTTGCATAAGAAATAAAGCACTAAGTGGCTCATGGGTGTTATCACTGTACTTTATGGGCTGTAATGATTACTAGCAATAATGTTGCATAAGCTAGTTAGTTACCCCACTTGTAGTCACTTTTTTTTTTTTTTAATAGACCAGAGACTGGACAAGCCAGTAATGTATTGAGTCTCCTTAAGATATCTATCATCAGGCTCCAGTGATCATGGAGCATAGATTTCAGGGCTTAGGACATGCCAATTATCATGGGAGACATTCAAGGAATGTGCATAACCAAAGCCAAAACAATGCTACTGTGGCTAGTCACAGGATTTCCCACTGCGTCGAGCAATGACAGTTTATTTTTTGTCCGTCGTCCCAGATGTTTTTTACATTTTCCTACTGTTACAATGGTTTTCTTAGATCACATGATATGCTACTGCTAGTACTGTGGTTACTAGCAAATAGGCATTTATAACAGAGATTTGCATCCTCTGAGGAGCTAGAACTGAGAGAGAGAGAGAGAGAGAGAGAGAGAGAGAGAGAGAGAGAGAGAGAGAGAGAGAGAGAGAGAGAATGGGCTTCAGTGAGTTCTTTTATTTCAGGTCATGAAACGTGGGACCAACACTTTACATGTTGCGTATATATATATATATAAATATATATATATATATATATATATATATATATATATATATATATATATATATATATATATATATATATATATATATATATATATATATATATATATATATATATAGTAGTGTGTGTGTGTGTGTGTTTGAAATGTTTTCAAGACAACAAACATGTTTGTTTCTGCAGGGGTTAATGAACCATTGAATATATTGCTTTCAATGCTTATTCTTGGCACCTGACCACGTTCACTGGCTACTATATCAAAACATTCTGTTGCTGTTGCTGGTGTAGTGGTTGTTCAAGCATTTATTTATTTTTATTATTTATTATTATTTACACTGTCTTGTTCGGAACCCCCATGGTGTGAATTAAAACAAAAGGTTTGTATCTCGTGTGTGAGTTAATATCCTGCTGACTGCAGCAGACACCTAGTGTTCTCGTTGGATAGGTTAGGAGACAATCACTGTATTTTCCTCATTGCATAAAAACCATGCAAAACTGGTGTGCAACTGCAATGCACAATGGCTCATCCACCAAAATGACAGTATTGCAAAGACTGAGAGAAATTACAAAATAATAAAAATCAAATGAGGCTACCTCAGTTTCTTACAAATATTGAGCACTAACTTGAGCACAAGATGCTATTTCATGTGCACTTATTATCTCATGCGCACAAGATACTAACCTTTTTTTTAATTCACACCATGTCCCTTTAGGGGTTCCGTAGTCTTACATGTTCTCTTTACATTTGAATGTTGCAGCAGAATCTGCCATCATTAAATTAGGTCATTAACAAAATGAGATAGAAAGGTTGCATGAGAGGCAAGAGCAATGTGGTTTCTGTGCGTGCGTCTGAAATAGTGGGTAACAACACTGCCCTGACATTTGCTTTCATTTTACTCTGTTCAGGATCATCTAGACAAAGCAATTGAGCTCAATCCTCAGGATCCCCTGTCTTACTACCTCCTGGGAAGATGGTGCTATGCAGTAAGTTTTTTGATTGTCACCTCTTGACATGAACAGTTTGATTGTTGAGGAATTCATTAACCATAAGCACCATGGGCCATCCACTGCTGATGTTGTGAAGTGTTGAAGGGGCTCACAAAGGGAAATTTGATTACAGAAAAGACTGTAAAGTTGGTTTATGACATAAGGTTTCAGATTCAAAACACAAGTTATACCAGTAGTTGCAGAATCACTTATTTTAACAAGTAAGCAAATTAGCAGTAAAGAGAGATCAATTCTTAGTAAAGTACATTTTTTTACCCTACAGTAAAACATACGTTATAAAATAGCTTTGACTAACTCAGGTCTCTGATTGGCCATGACTCATGTAAAAATCCCACCACGATCTGATTACCTTGTTATAGTTACTTAGCTATCTTATAGCAATTATTAATGCTACCTGTGCAATGTACATACTTCTGAAGTATGTTGGAGACACTCTGCTGTGCCATTTTGGATTCTGTGCCAATAGATTCATATATGAAGCACTGTTAGTACTATTGTTCCCCTCAGTACCGCTAAATTCCCTGGCATATAAATGCACCACTTTTTGATGGTGGAAAAACAGTGACAGCAGCTGTCAGACTTCAAACAAACAATATTCAGTGGTACAACTCTTGTAACTCAAAAGCTAATCATAAAACTCAAAAAATAATTTCACACTGCTAAGAATATATATTTTTTAAAAAGTGATGCTTAATCAGACTAATTTTAGAAAAAGGATAAAAAGGGATTTGTTTAAATGGGGGGGGGCTACATGCAGTACATCTGGATTACTATTCAAATGTCATTCAGATTGCTTTACGTTCCCTTGCTTGCAGGTCTCTCAGCTATCTTGGATTGAAAGGAAAGTAGCTGCTACTCTTTTTGGAAACCCACCAACTGCAACAATACAGGATGCACTTCATTATTTCCACAAGGTATTTAACCTTTTCCTGTAAATAGCAAGGCTACATCTCTTCAGTGTTGTGCATGATGTGTTCTATATCCCACCACCAAAATGAGGCTTACAGTAAATTAAGGGTGTTCGTCCTCTTGATTTCCAACCAGAAGATCAATTTATATTGGTGGTTTAAAATACAGGCTTGATTTCAGGTCCAGGTAGCACACAACAACCCTTTTTTAAAATTTATTTCCCAATGATTGCAGTTTTTTTTAAGAAATGAGTCAAAGGGGCCTAGTTTTGCTAGATATGTATGACAAAAAAATATATATATTATTATTGTGGTTATCAGAGAATGAGCAATAGTCTAGCTTCAGTGTGATTACAACGCTTTATTATTCACATAGGAACGAGAACCTGTTGTTCTGGTCATATTAACCCACTGCTGAGTATTGAGTTGCATCTTTAATCAGAATAATTAGGAGTAGTCTAGTTTCAAAATGATTTCCAGCACGAATCCATGTGATGCACTAAGACTGAACTGTTTGTATATACACTGATAGGTTCATTTAAAGCACTCTCTTGAGAGGAGCTTATACAACGGTGCTCAAAAGTATGAACACACTTCTACCATTTCAAAGCAAAAGGCTATTCACATATTTTAGTATGTATTTTATGACATAACATTAAGTACGAATATTGACTAGTACAAAAAGGACTGAGCATGTTACACCTGTTTTGGAAAATTTGCACTAGCTGCCTGTCAAATTTCGTATTACATTGAATAAGATCTTACTCTTGACTTATAAGACTGTTCGGGGAATAGGGCCTACATATTTATCTAAATTGCTGCATTCCTATATCCCTAGATGTCAATTACGCTGTTCAAGTTTCAAATAGCTGACCATTCCCTTATTTAGGTGTGCCACTCGGGGAGGTCTGAGTTTTTGTACTTGTTCCCTCCCTCTGGAATTCTCTGCCTCCAGTTGTCAGAAACTCTGACACTCTGGAAAGTCTCTATTAAAAACCTACTGTGTTTTCCAAGCTTCTGGAAAATATAAATGTTATATTTGAATTGTTAGTATTTAAAATTGTTGTAATTAATGTTTGTTGTTATAGTTTAATTTGTGCATGTTTTGTAAAGCGCTTTGGGATGGCATTGCCATGAAAGGTGCTATATGAAAATAAATTGATTGATTGAAGTACAGTGTATTAGCGATTCTAACAGATTTGGTTACATAGACTACCCCACTGGCTTAGTGTGTATATATATATATATATATGCTTATATAAAACATGACTAATATATTTTAGCCAGTCCCTTTAAGCTGTTGCTAAGACATTTCAGTGTGTAATAACTGACAGACTGAGCAGAGTGTTTTTGAAATCTATGAAAACCCTTTGAAAGCACTTGGTTCTTTGCTAATGGCTGTGTGACTTTAGAAAAAGGGGTTTTTCGTTAGCTGTCAATTTGGTTATTTGATTTTTGTTTTGCCTCTTGTTTCTTCTCGTCATCTACCCAGCTGTGAACCTCTGGCCTTTTCAGGGGTTATTTGTTTCACTGTGGAGGAGTGTGGCATGTCTTAAGATCGCACTACAGGAAGGGGATGAAGCATGCTTTTCACTATCATTCTTTCTATGTGATAAATGGTGTGTAAATAAAGGCCCCAGTCCTTCCAAAAGTTAATATCGAAAAATGAGATTTATCATGTTTGTACTAACTGTCTAAATAATGCATCATTACTGAAGACAAAAAAGTGGAAATTCTGTAAATTCTTGCAGAGAGAAATATTAAACTGCTTCTATATTTACACCCTTATCTTTCCAGCATGAACTGCTATGTGTTGAAAATCTCAGGAAGTCATCACCCTTTGATAGGTACTAACAGTAAAAATGTTTCCACTCTTGTTTCCTTTCTTTTTATTTCCAGGTAGAAGAAATCCACCCCTGCTATTCCAAATTCAATTATGTTTTTTTAGCAAAGGTGAGCTTTTTTTGGGGGGGGGGGGTCAGGAAATTGTATTTATACTGTAACAATTTGCCGCTAGTGGTGTACTGAAGGCAATACCTGCCTCAGTGCTATGATCAATGCAGGTGAAGGAGGCAGATGAAGCACACCAGGACTGTTTTGAAAGTACTTGTTTTTATTCTACATGCTCAGTTTAGCTCCAAAAAGAAACAAAGCAATCATTTTCACACAGTACAGAAATAAACAAAACCTTTGCCATGAAAGGCTTTAATGAAACACAGGATTTCCATACCAAACAAGGAGGGCTAACCCCTTTACTAAACAAAGGACTTCCTTAACTAACAAGGAAGGCTAATCCCTTTACTAAACGTAGGATTTCCCCAACTAACGAGGAGGGCTAATCCCTTTACTTCCAAACAAAAAGGTGAACACTCAGTTAAACAAAATCTAAATATAACAAGGTAACAGTGAACCAAAACTAAAGAAAAACACTCAGACCTTTTCAGTCGTTTTCCATTTATCAGTCCCCTCCAAGCAATCAGTCTTCTCTCCTCAAACTCTTCCACAAACAAAGGAGCTGGCTCTTCTTTAATAGTATGTGGCTGAGCTAAATTGATCAATTAAGCACCAGCCATATTCTGCACCAAGAATTTAGCTCCATCCGTGCCAAAGAAATTCAGAATATATAATTTGTATTTACACGGCTACAAAAACCAAACCGTTTACCTGTGCAGGGCTTCTGCTCTGTCACAATACCCTTTGTGTGTGTGTGTGTGTATATATATATATATACACCAATTATTTTATGAATGTTACTATTTGCTAGAATTAAACAAATGTAGAATATTTACGTTGCCATTTCATGTGTTATTTTATTCTGAATACAGCAAAAATTATGTTACTCTGTTGTGTACTGCACAGCTAATGTGGTGCTGTAGCTTTAATTGGAAAACCGTCGCGCACAGTGGCGTTGCTGCTCACTGCTTGTGTTTTCGGATGGTCTTCTTCAAATCGGGTTCGGGTTAAGTGAATTTTCTGCATCGCAATAGGTTCACTCGGAAGACAACTCCATCCCGAACACGAAAAGATTTTGGGGTTCTAAAAAATGTAGTTAACCCCAACCTGATGTGGTTGACTGCATCTAGATGGGGGTGTATTTTGTGTAGGGGTCCTAACATATACGTGTGTTACTCATAATCCATTGTTGTATTTGTTGTTCCTAAACATATTGTTTTTTCTTTTTTGGTTTTATTTCTCCCAGTGTTACAAAGATATAGGACAAAGAGTCCATGCACTGAAGTGGTGTGATGCTGCATCTGCTATGGCAGTAGCTTCTAATGAGGTTGGTAATTTCAAAATAAAGTGTAACCCTGTATTGGGACAAATCATTCTTAAAGGACCCAGATGGTTAATTTATTGAAATCATTTGACTAGCCATTCCTTCACATGTGTTTTACATACTTTTAAATACAGAAAGACTTGCTTGCACTGTAATACACATTGCTTCAAAGACATAGACTGCATGCACTGTAATAAACATTGCTTCAAAGACAGAAAGACTGCATGCACTGTAATAAGCATTGCTGCAATGACTGCATGCACTGTAATAAGCATTGCTTCTAAGACAGCATGCAGTGTAATAAACATTGCTTCAAAGACTGCATGCACTGTAATAAACATTGCTTCAAAGACAGAAAGACTTGGATGCACTGTAATAAACATTGCTTCAAAGACTGCATGCACTGTAATAAACATTGCTTCAAAGACAGAAAGACTTGCATGCACTGTAATAAGCATTGCTGCAATGACTGCATGCACTGTAATAAACATTGCTTCAAAGACTGCATGCACTGTAATAAACATTGCTTCAAAGACAAAGACTTTCATGCACTGTAATAAACATTGCTTCAAAGACAAAGACTTTCATGCACTGTAATAAACATTGCTTCTCAACACACAAATGAGACCCATTAAGATGAAAACTCCAAGCTATCGGTTGATCAAATCAAACCCTAATCAGAAATCCCACTTGCTGTTTTTCCTTGGATATCCCTGCCACACTCGGTCAGGCACGCAGTTAACTACAGCTTGTTGAAAATAAGGAATAGATTGAAAGTTATTGCATTAATTGCAAAATCCACTGCAACTCATTGCACAATTTACAGGCTCCATGAAGTTCCAATGAAATGTCCTGGTTGGCTAAAAACAAGAAGGTGTGTGATTTGAACCCCCATGTTTATCATCCCAAGTCATCTAAAGAGTCTTTACTATGTAGCTGCACCACAACCTTTTGTTCTTGCCTTGTGTATTTGGTGCTGCATCAAAAGCCTTTATTTTCACTGCAAACATTAGTGATTAAACATAAACTGATATACATTTTAGCATAATTTTCATTAAGTTAATTTTCTAAAATAATAAAGAATCACAACTTGCACTTGTGTACTTGGTCTAACCAGTGTTATGTGTGGACACACCTGGTTAATCAATAGGTAATAAGAGTACAACATTTTAAAATATCACAATACACAAAGGAGCACAAAAAGAAAAATGAATACTATTTTTTTTTTTTAGCTGCCAGGAATTTATGTTGTATTCATCATAGCTTTAACATTCTTGTCTAATAATCAGGTTCGCACACTGGGTACGTTTTGAGAAGACAGTTGAATATCAATTTATGCTGTGACAAATGCATTTTCCATTACGGATGGATGACCTGGTCATGGTGTAAGCAACAACCTTTTATGCGCTGTTGTCTTTACTTGCAGGATAAAGAAGCCCAGAAGGAACTTGTTTCTGTTCTGTCTTCCCTTGGTGTGTGAACACAGGCATACGTTCCCTAGGGCAGAGCAGCACTGTCAGACTGGAGATGGAGTGACGTTTCGAGTCAGGATATGTGTCATTTATTCCAAGTCTTGTGTGGTGTAGTCTCTTAGAGTTATTAAATCAGTGGTGGTTTTTTGTTTTGTTTTGTTTTTTAACATATGTTGTATTCATAATGGAACTTTTTTTGGACTGCATCCTGAGGTACCTTCAGCAGCACAGAAATTCACTGGTTTTAATACATTCCAGGATCAACGTTTAAACAAGGTTATATATTTATTTTGCTGCATTTAAACACCTTGGTGCAGCATGTTGTAAACCAAATATGCAACAAGTGAAATATCTGATTGGCTTCTAAGTTGTTCAAACCGCACCTCAGGCCTTCATCTGCAGTCTACTTTGATCCCAAGCCAAGGTGAAGTCACTGTAATTTTCTCGACATTGGATGACACGCACTCTGGCACAGCCAGTTAGGTGGTTTCAGCAACACTTCATAAAAAAAAGAGTAAAAAACACCCTTAAAAGATAGTATCGCTCTTACCTGGCAAAACAAAATACCACTATTTCCTAAAAAGTGCGTGCTAAGAAAAGTAGCACACACCCAAGACTCCCCTTCTTCGAAACAGTATATTGAACACAAAGCAAAAAGTGAACCATTGCTACAAAGCAACTAAGTTACTGCGTTCTGTGTATGCTGCATATAATGAACTTTGAAATAATGTGCATTTGAAACCCCAGGTAGTGTAGTCATATTGGAAAGATCAGTACTTATGTCCACTGCAGTAAAGATCATAGATTCCCTTGGGACCAAAATTGTACTTTTATTTTATTCTTTTTTTTTAAATATACAAATGGATCCACTTCCAACTATTGACGTAGTGATTTATTTTTTAAATTATTAGGTTGCAACCTACAATGACAGTTTTGCAATCTGCAATAACCCTTACTTTTCACAGGTGTTGTTTCTTCAAGGACCTATTGCTTTGCAGTAATTCTTATAATATATGGTTAAATATTTGAAATGTCTGTTACGACTGTGTTTAAATAGACTTGTCAAGTGTACGAGTGCCAGTAAAATAAGGATACATGCACAGAGGATGCCAGCAAATATTTCTACTGTTCAGAATTCCTGGTAGGAGAATACAGGTGTCTTTTTACCAGTGTCATCATGATTTATTGTAAACCCAAGCCATTTGCTGCTACAATATTCTGTATGAATATATTTGTATAATAATAATAATAATAATAATAATAATAATAATAATAATTTATTATTTATACTGTAATTATCTTAATACTTTGGCTACATTGCAATAGATATTTAGAATGTAATAATTTAAATATGTATGCATTTATATTAATAAATCTGATTTATTCATTTATAAATAATTATCAATGGCACATTTAATTAAATATCTTAAAGGGCTTTGAAAGTATGCTTTTAAAATATGTGTTTATTTTCAACAGTAAAACACATTTATTAAATAAACTGTTTTTTTGTTTGATGCCGTTTCTCACCTCAGTTTCTGTCTATTCAATAAACATAAAAATGTAATCCTGAACAGAAACAGCTTTCAGGAGCTTTGAACAAGCTTCTGAATGTGTCTGGGGAAATGTCATTAGCACTGTCCATTTCCCTAATACAAATTAATATATAGTCATTTATGACAGCTTCTTACCTAATTGTTTTTCTCAGGAAAATATTTTAAATGTACGCCATAGAAACTTGTACCCCATTTCCATGGAGTTATCTCAGTGTTTGCTGTTAGTTTTATTTGATAATGCTGTCCACTAAACAAATGCATCACAAGTGAGAAATATTGGAAGTGTATTTCTTTTTCCCAGTGTGTTTTGCTTTACTATAATCTCAAAGTACCAATGCATTTGTGTGTGTGTGTGTGTGTGTGTGTTTTTTTTTTTTTTTTTTTAAATGCATTCCAATAATTTTATAAGTGTCTAATGTGTTTTTTGGGGTTTTTTTTTTTTGTCTTCGTCTTTTTGGTCCTTTAACTCAGTCCAGCTCTTTAAATAAGTTCATTTATAGAGCACTGCATAAAGAGGGTGTCACAGAAGTGTAATGAATGACTTTAGCACTACTGTCCAGTAATGACGTTTCAGATTCTCCTTCCCCAGTTCTTCGACTGGACTCTTACACTGTACTCATGTGGAGGTAGTGTAGGGCCTTAGTTAATAAATGTAACCAGTGTAACCTCTTACCTGGTCTCTAAGCATTTCATTTAACTACACCTGTTTATCATAGGTTGCTTTCACCTGCCCCTACTTCAACGTTCTAATACATTGTCAAATTCATATCAAATTTCTCACAAGTATACATCTGTCTAAAACATCTTTTCCTCCATTGACCAATGTCTAGATTGGATATCTGAAACTGCTGTACAAGCATTGTGCAATATACAGAGGTTCAAAATATGAAGTATACAGTCTGTGTTGAACCTTTATGCCATTCCTTGCGACCAGAGAAGTGTATATGCTGTGTGTAAATGCATATATATATATATGAAATAATACAATATCAGCCCCATAGTTAAAGTAAGAAAACAAACCGCTCCAACATTGTCTGTTTTTAATTAAAAGCTTTGTGACAAATATATATTTTTATGTATTAAATAAAATGCCCTTGAGCTTGCTTTATAAAAGCTACTGCACTTTAAAATCTAGAGTTCATTTTAAATGTCTTGCCAGCAAATACAACATGAAAAAAGTGTTTAAAAGTGTTTTTTTTATTTTTTATTTTTATTAATGTAATATATTCTCTATACCAAGCTATACTTTTTAGTATTTGTCTTTTTTAGGTGTTTTTAAGGCTGACAGTAAATGAATACCAAGTGGATTACCAAAATGCAAGTGTATATGAGAATCCCAGCTAAATTGTAAAAGTGATATGTGAAGAGGCTACTTTGCTGTAGTCAGACCTTTAGTGTAATGCCTCTATAGTAATTCAGAATACATTCTGGTAAATATGTGTGGCAACTTTGAAACATCACATAGCTATCTGATACTTTGAAGTTTCCTATACCATGATGCGTCAATAAATGGTTCTGCATACTTTGATTATAACCTCTTCATGTGCAAGAAAATAAGTTGCAGTAAAAGGTGTATTGCCAGGAATCCAGTGGAAGCTGAATTAATATGTTAATATGCATTTGGGTTTAATATTAAATTGCCCTTATATAATTAAAATCTACTAAGGGTGGCGTAGTCAACTATACTAGTGTATACAACCTGAGGTTAAAACAGGTATGTGGGCAGGCGCTACAAATTATTATTATTATTATTATTATTATTATTATTAGTAGTAGTAGTAGTATTATTATTAGTATTATTATTATTGTTAATTGAAATAGCAGCTAGTCTGTTCAGAAATACACATGTGAAAGGACTGCTCTTTATCGAAACAGACAGTAGTCATTTACATTTGAACAGGAAAGACACATCGAAAGATGAGATGTTTTTAGTAGAAGACTTCCAATCAAGCACAGCTCTTTGTTTAAGTTATGGGTAATTAGCTGTAATATCATTAGTAGTTGCCTGTTGCATGCTAGCAATACTAGCAGCTCTCGATAAGACCCATATTGGGATACGTAACAATTAGACTTTTGCAAGCTAGTAGAGATAATCCAATCTGACAGTCCTGCACAACCCTAATACATTTTGCTCTCAGTGTGTTTTAAGCAGGTTAAACATTATCTCTGTATTTTTTTATTTTTTTTTCAAACATGGTTAAAACATGAATTATTCCTCCTGTAATAGCACCATCTTTATTTCATTATAGTTTATGGCTTTCTATTTTGTTTTTATATTGACACTTTTAAACAGGTCTAGATATTTTTTTTTCTTTTTGTTTTACCTCTTAGCAATTTGTTTTTTTTATTATCTGCTTTTGTCACGCACTTGCAGCTGGCTGGTTGGTTGTGAGCTCCTTGTTGATAGTGCACAGGATGTTCTGGGAGTGTAAGATAAAGCAGTGCACACAGAATGATTATCTTAACCACTTCTCTTTTGTTCCTGTGCCACTTGGAAATGCTACCCACTTTGCACCTCTGCGGGGCATGTTATTGTGCATTATGGGTAGAATTATTAGTACCAGGGCCAAGGTACTAAGGTCTCTTTCAAGTACGAAGTGTAGCCATTATCTCATGGGTCTAAACCTCTAAGACCCGATATTTGAATATTCTATACCAAAGCTGCTCAGACGGGCCCGCCCCTGAGGACATAAAGGAACTGCCTGCACAGATCTCATCGCCATTTTTCCTTTCAAGAACTGACCTGACAGGAGGAGCTTATCGGATAAGTACTTGTTGCTTATGTAATGTGTATACGCACTGGCTGAATAGACAATTATACAAGTGTATGTATAATTTTTACTAATTATTGTGTTTTATGTAAAATGCAACAATTTAATTACTCTGTAATAATTTTTTGTTAGAAATCAATTACGCGTATATTGTACACTACAGCCTGTTGTTTGTCACGTCTCACAGCGGCCTTAGTCGCTCCTTCCTGAGGAATCAAGCAATGTAAGTCGGCTCACTTTGTGATTTTTCCCCCAGGGTGCAATAGCTCCGGCTGGAGTTACTTTTTTCTTGTTTTGGCTACGGCCAAAATTGCAAGACAGTTTGTATAATTTAAGTAATTATATTACTGTATGTGATAAATATTTCCTTTTCTCATTATATTTTTCTGTTTTCACAGAGACTACGCACAGGCTTGTCTGCACTGCATGCTATGACACACGTGTAGTGAGAGCAACTGCAGGGCTACAGCAGCTTTGCGCAGGACCAAGAAGCTGCTTCAGGAATCTCCCACAGCATCTTGATACCATTTTGGTGACAGCTTTCGTTTTACCATTACGAGTGCTGTTAGTTTATTAACAAGCAGGCTAACCTTGGTCTTGTGTGGGTGCTGACTGAGTAGTTATGCCAGTAGGTTTGCACAGGTGGGCATCCCTGTACATCGCTAACCGTGGTAACTTCGAATCCAGTAGCCCTGTACCGTACCGGTACCAAGGTTACGATCCGCTCCGTTCTCAACATGGTATCGTCTAGAAAGAGTGCAAAGAAGAGCGACCAGAATTGTTCTGGGTTTTAAAGGCATGTCATATGCAGACAGGCTAAAAGAACTGAATTTAGTCAGTTTTGAACAAAGAAGACTACACAGCGATCTTATTCAAGCATTCAAAATTTAAAAGGTATTTACAATGGGACACTTGCTACCTGAAAAAAGAAATAAGAACCAGGGGTCACAAATGGAGATAAAGGGGCATTCAGAACAGGAAATAGGAGAATCGTTTTTACACAGAGAATTGTGGGAGTCTGGAACCAACATCTCTCAGTAATGTTGTTGAAGCTGACACCCTGGCAACCTTCGAGAAGTTGTTTAATGAGATTCTGGGATCAATAAGCTATTAATGGCCTCCTCTCCTTTTGTAAACTTTCTTATGTTCTTTTATTCTTATGTACCATACTGATACCGTTCGTTTCTGACCCGCTACAGACTAGGGTTTACTTCACCTAGTCTGGTACCAAGCATGTCTTGTTGGGTCTGAACAGCACTATTAGTGTCTTTAGCAGCTGAGGCAGCACCTGTACATTCTTCCTGTACATTGCTTGCTATTTGCATCATGCCTGGGTTTGCCTGTGGAGGACAAGAACAGCAGATGCTCTTCTTGCCTGGGACCAGAGCATGCAAAGGAGGCACTGGTGAATAGTAGTTTCTGCGAGTTTTGTGCAAATCTCTCCACGCGCATTCTACAAAGCGCTATGCGTCACTCACTAAAAAAATGTGCTCACAGGGGTGCTGCATGAACATTTGGCCTAGTTTCTGCCAATGGAGGCTTCTATTGTTGTGTTGGTGTAGGCACCTAATTTAGCAATCCTGTCCAAGAACGCTATCTGTCCCAACAAGCAGTGTCGGTTCTCAGAAGTGATCCTTAAGTGTGCCTGTTCAGCCAGTGAGTTCGCTGCACGACTGGGCAACTTTAATAGTATTCCGGAGTGTAGCAGTCACATTGACCACCTATTGACAGACTCACCACGGTCTAAAGGCATGATCTTGGTGGAAATAGCCTGCTCATCTGCACCTCTGCGTAGAGCTGGGCAGTTTCACCAGAATGGAGGTCGTCACCACTGATGTGTCCAGCCTGGGCTGGGGCACTGTGTGGAATGGCAGGAGGGTGCAAGGGGTGTGGAACCCCCATTGGCATGGTTTCCACATAAATGTTTTGGATCTGCAGGCAGTTTAGCTAGCCTTGCAGCATTTCTTGCAGAAGGTTCGAGGGAGGAGTGTGCTTGTCCGTGCAGACAACACAAAAGATATAAGTGCTAAAGTCCCAATTACCTGTCTGTTGTACATTTATTTATATAATTTATTTATTTAATGACATTTGCAAGGCAACAGACCTAAAACAACTTTGTTTTTTTAACTCTCATAATCCAGTGAAGTGCAGATGTACAGGTAGAAACATAATTAGGAAGTGAGTTGAAAAGAACCTCTTTCACTAGTAGATTAAAGCGCAAAAGATTAGATATGTGTCAAATGACATCCTAATAAAAACTAAGTAAACCTGTCTTAACAAGCACAATATTTGGTTTAAAGCAAAGCTGCTTCACTGACTTATATATACACACACACAGGCATCACTGCAGCCTTAGAGTAAGTAAAAAGCTGGTGTTAACTTTTTTTTTAAAACTTGTCAGCACTCAATTCTTTGTGCCAATTTTAAAGATGCACATTCTGTACTGTTATTTCAGCCAACCACATCTGATGTCACACATTTAAACTTGTACTGACACTTGGCAGGCTTTCTCCTCTTCCCGTTCTACAGTCTCTCTTATTTTATAGTGCACAGTTGATTAAATTATTGTCCACACCTGTGATCCAAACAGTGATTTCAAGCGGTAGACCCCGGTGGAGTTGCCATAGGAACAGCTAACACAGCGCATGTACGAAAACGTAAAAGCAAAACAAATCAATGCATCAATAATGTGCTTAAATTAAATACATCATTCCAACATCGTGAGAAAAATAAATAAAACATTCTAAAAAATCACAACAATATAATTCAATAAATCACATACACCTTTGTCACCCGTGACGTGTGTGTGTGTGTGTTTGTGTTTGTGTGTTTGTTCTGCCAATAATATTAGTCTCCTTGCCCTTACTCTCATCTAATAGGGTAGATTAGTGAAGCAGTAACATTGCCTTGGTCGTCACACTTCACATGCTGTGCTCAGATAGTATTCAAAACATTACTTTAAACACCACAACCTTAAGTAATATTTTCTCAGTTAGTTATGGTTTATATAATTGTGTGTTAAATGTGGTTTATATACAATGTCTCCACACATATCCATGTACTGGTATTTGATGTGCTGCGTAACTTAAAAAACATTCTTGAACAGTTTGCCTGAATGTTGCCCTATATTTCAGGCAAGTATCAGCAGTGTATGCTGTTTAAACAGCATTCCAGTTTCAAACTAATTATGCTCAGGTTCAACGACATAATACATAAAGCTATGGCCAAAAGTTTTGCATCATCCTACATAATTAACAGATTTTGTTTCAAAGTCGAATGAAACCTGAATAATGTTACGTTATTGCACTGAATTATATTTCTCTTTCTGTCTAGTTTTTCATATACTTAATGAAAAACTGACAAACATGTGACTTGAAATACTGTACTATTATTATGGCTTCCAGTAGACTTTTGCTATATCATTTTGTAGTTTCTTTGATTACATGATATTAAATAAAATATCTTAATTATGTTCATGTTGTTTATTTGAAATGTTTTGTTATGTCTCAATCCTGAAATTCTAGGTGATGCAAACTTTTGGCCAGATCTGTATATAATGGCATGTGCTGCTAGTAACAAATGCCACTCATGACATTTCCAAGAGAAGGTGACAGGGCCAATCTTGCAGGGAACTTAACCAAACGGTAGATAAGTAACTGAACTACTACAGGTGTATAATTATCGAGTTCAAAAGTGATGGAGTTAGCATCGGACATATTGATATAAAAAAATAGAAGTAATTTAAAGTTAACAGACGATTGGAGGTCAAGTAAGTTCACTCTACATTACATTTATATTGTGGAGCTAGATCATTCATAACTTTTTGTTCAGGAAGTATTTTAGACAAACATGATACTTCCTTTTAGTACTGTTGTTTTTTACACACTTGTAACTTATTGTAAAAGATCAAACAAAAAGTTCCTCTGTCTAGCTGTCTGAATGAATGGTATGCAACTGGTATGCTGTGGATAGCATTGCATTTTTTTTAGCTACAGCAGTATCGTTTTTAATCTCCAATTAATTATTTATATCATGCACATTTAAATATACAGTAAATGTCTATACAATACTATAAGAAAAAATGATCACAATATTTTATTGCCATTTAATTTATTAAAAAAAACCATTACAAATTAGTAAGATGTAAGTTTAATTAGCAGTATAAATACAATATGTATGTTACTGTTTTGTGTTATTTTATATATATATATATATATATATATATATATATATATATATATATATATAATGAAATTTTAAACAAATGTAAGATCAAGAATACAAAAATACAACAGCATCTACATATGTATAAGCTTATATGAATAGACAGAAATACAGTTTTCAATAAAACCAAAAATTCTACAAACAATAAAAAAAACTGTATAACTTCTTATTTCTATGGCAAATATCACACAATATAAAAGATAAGCAGTAGAAGTTGATCTAGTATAGATCTAAACTGGAAACACGATTACTATTTTTTTTTACAGTAGCTACACAGACTAAATGCAGGATTGTTTTGCAGTTTTTAAACTCCTGAGATTAATGTTTTTTTGTTTGTTTGTTTGTTTGTTTTTTTTGGTATTGAGAATGAGAGAAATATCATAGCATCCTTTTTAGGATGTAAGAAAAACTACA
The DNA here is from genome assembly GCF_017654505.1 of Polyodon spathula. Classification (NCBI taxonomy): domain Eukaryota; kingdom Metazoa; phylum Chordata; class Actinopteri; order Acipenseriformes; family Polyodontidae; genus Polyodon; species Polyodon spathula. The sequence continues at coordinate 6,129,800 of NC_054539.1, read as the reverse complement.
TGCAAGGTGTGTCTGTGCTCTATATCTAATACTGGCATATTTATAGATTTTAATTATATTTTACAGCCTGTATCGCTGTTGTTGAATTCCATTTTGCAAATATCACAGCTCTCAGCACCAGCTAAGCACTGGATATACTATACAACAGTGGTGCCAAACTCTGGCAACGATTGTATTCCAGTCCAGAACTCCAGTCAAATCCTAAATTAATTGGTTGACCCTTAGCCAGTCTAAACAATCGATTTACTACATGGTTGGAATAAAGATCTGAACTGGAATTATAGGTTAGGGATGGGACCCAGTCCTATTTAGGGTATGTAGCAGTACTTCCTATGTAGGCTCATTAAAAACAGTTGGAAATTACATAATTAAATACTTTGGGGTCTGGGTGCAGGTTTAATTGGTTCAATTTACAGGTTTGGAAATACAGCCAGGACTGGAAGTGCCAACTTTGGCCACCTGTGGTCTAAAATCATCTGTTATTCAGTCCTGTGTCTCTCTTAAGCAGGGACTGCCACTTATTCTGAGTTATGTGGTTGTTTTACATTGTATGCTAATGTCCACTGGGTTGAGACTTGTGACCTGAGTGAAAAATACTGAAGACTTGTGAATTAGGTCTCATTGTTTTGACCTGCAGCTCACAGAAAGGCCAGCGTATTTGGTTAAGAACAGATGAGGCTGTATGTAAATTGTTTCAAAGCGCAAAAATAGCTATGTACGGTACATTTAATAGCAGAAAACATTGACATCTGTAAAATTACAGCATTTGCTTTTCGTTAAAAAAAAAAAAAAACATAAATGAAACAGATTTGATAGAAATTGACTTTTATTAACTACAGCAATAAAAGTAACTTATTCTTATAAGGCAAAATGTGTTTAAGATGTGTGTGAACATTTTAGTCATTTAGAAAAGTATGCAGAAGAAAAAAGCAGATAGTTTAAATAGCACTGGTGCCAACAGTTAGTATAATCATACTCAAGTTTGTCTATGCCAACTGAAAATAAACACATTTTGTTATGATTACTTAGTGAACACCAGTTTAATCATGTTAAAAGGTTGTGTACATCATTCAAGTCCTGTAATGCAATAAGGCAAGATAATGCTATTCTTCACTGATCATCCATCTAAGAGACACTTGGTGGCAAAAGGGGCCACCCGGCAAACCAACTTCTGTATTCTTCTTTACCTTCATTTGTTGTAAAATCAGTTCCATTATATTCATTTACATGCTATTGTCAGCTTTCTGCAGGTCCTTGACATAACAGTCCATCACCTCCATGCTGCCCCTGTGCGTTACAGCAATGGAGAATGGAGCCGGTTTCAGTGTCAGACCGTAAAAGGAGTCCAGTGTGCTTGGTTCATCCGGATTTGCAATAAAGTTACACTGATGTGCCAGTATAGCAGTATAAAGAAAAAGCTGCATTTTGGAGAGCTGTTCCCCAATGCATCTCCTCTTTCCAACGGAGAAGATTAAAACACTGTTGGTAAGGTCCTTGTTGAGATCCCCAGCCTCAGACACAAACCTTGTTGGATCAAAGACTCCTGGATTCACCCACTTCTGCGCATCGTGGTTGACTGACCACTGGTTTACAAAGATAACCGTGTTTTTGGGAATGTAGTAGCCATTTACTGAGGTGTCAGTAGTAGTGGAATGGGGAATAGTGCCTGGCATGAAACTGGAGAAGCGCATGGCTTCGTAGATAAATGCCATGACATAGGGCAAACTGGGCTGGTCTTCAACAGACGGCAGGCGAGTTCTATCAACAACATTGTCTACCTCTTGCTGAAGCCTGGTCTGCATCTCAGGAAACCTGACGAATGGAAAAAGAGAAACAAAGAGAGTTAAACAGTTAAACTGGCAACATAGTCCACATAGATAGAACCCCGATTTAACCCTTTCCATCCTGAATTATTTTTTGTCGAGATGAAGAAGGCAAAATTAAGTAATATAAATCAAAATTAACTCCTTTATGGAGTATGCTTGAGAACAGGGCAATGTGTCAAGAGGTAAAAAAAAAAAGTTTTTGGGGGTTTGAAATGTGTGCTACTAACTTTAAAAAAAATCATTTTTTTTTAGTGTAAATTTTTTAATTTAGTCATTTATAAATACATTTATATATATATAATATATATATATATATATATATATATATATATATATAATATATATATATATATATATATATATTCCCACTTTCTATTAGCCTGTTTTGGTGGGAAGTGATTAACTATCTATGTTTGAGGATAGAGGATATTATCTTTTGAGAGGGTATGGTGTACAGATGGCAATGGTTAAAGATTATTGTAAGTTAGTATATGTCTTATTTCATTATTTACTTATTTCATTGTTTCAACTTGTAGATACTACTGTACATTCATGGGCACTGGGGTCGTTTCCTGTTTATTTATTTATTTTGTTCATCATTGTTAACATAAATTTGGAGGTTGAGTATTAAATACCAAGCAGTCATATAAATACTGCAGCTATAGATTGAAACCTAAGTCTCACCTCGGTAGAATGGCAGCTCTGGTTACCACGCTGTGTACATACCGTATTTTACATCCCAATTTGGTTTGTAATCACAAAATCTGAGGCTGTTCTGTCCTTAATCTCACTCGTGTTTGTTTGGTTTGTGCCCCCTGCTGGTAACTGTGCTGCTTTGCAGTCCTTTAGATAGTCATGTACTGCATTATTAAAACGGTAATCTTAGCATATAAAGAACTGTATCGTACAATACAGCCTCGTAGACCTATTATTATTAATAGTAATAGTCGCAGTAGAAGTATTGTCTTGAACGGAACGCAACAGGAGACTTGCTTGCTGCTAGTTTTATAAAGGGAAACTAGTTTGACTTCTGCAGTGTAGGACATGACAGCTTTTCACTACATAAAACTTTTCCTTGTATGGCTTGCAATGACACACACCAGTAATTATATTCAATCAGGTTGATGAACAAAAGGAACCTCTCACGCGTATGCACTGGTATTCAAAGCTGCGCTGCCCCCTTTGCAATGCACGATTTGGCAACAAAGGCTTTTTCTTAAGGCAATCTGACATGCAGGTTGTAGCGCACGCGTGTTTCTTTGCATAACGGACACTGCTGCATGAAAACTTATAATGCATTCTCGTGTTTATCCGGTCTAAATGAGTAATTTATATACAGGCAGCTTGTAGCCCCCTGTTATTAAATTGTGTCATGGTGCACGAGCTTTGGGAAAACACTGCTACTACTAGAATGCTACCTCTCCATAATTCCTGCTAACCTGTACATGTGAACTATAGTGCATTGATGTTACATTTTGCAGTAGAACTAGACGATCACAAGTATATGAAAATCTAATGCTTTTGACAAGATGCAGCAAATACCGTATGTCCTCGTATGGTTAAGCCCCGTTCCCACACTAGGGTTCTGACTACAGGAATCTTAGTCATTGGGATTTGTAGTTTTATTATGCTATGAAGCTACCAATACAATATATAACAACTGCAGCAACAAATTAAAAAAAAAAAATTTAACAGATAATATTACAACCGCAAGAGTGTTAATGGCGGTATGTTGAGTGGAGCAAGTATTGGAAAGATGCCATGACCAGCAGCACACCTGATTCCTAATCAAGGCAAGGCACAATTACAGAATACGGGCACTGGCAGCAGAATAGTGTCCTTTTTGGAAACAAGAAATAAAGTAAGACATATAATTTCGGATAAGGTAGTCTATGTAACAATGATGCTATATCTTAAATAGTAATATATATATATATATATATATATATATATATATATATATATATATATATATATATATATATATATATATATATATATGCCTCAGTGTAGTTTTAACTGAATAATCTTATTGTCCCGTGGATATATTTGCAGAACATAATGTCATAGAATACTACTACGACTACTATACAAAAAGATCTTGCAGACATAAAGTTTAACTGCTAGCTTGACGCAAAAGCATACAAATACCACTACTAACATTAATAATATTTATAGAACACCTGTTCTCTCTTGCCCCACCTGTTCTCTCTTGCTTTCCATGCTCTTTAAGCCTCATATCTGCTATTAGCTGCTGTGTTGCTGCGACTATTTCGTGTATTATGTTACTATCATGTATTCTGCACTTTCCACTGTATTTAATGTATTACGCTTTTTTTTATTTTATTTTTACTGTGTATAATGAATTTTGCATTTCTTTGAATTTAAAGTATTATGGTTTTTCTTGTTGTTACTGCATCCTGTAAAACGCTTTGTGATGGTGGTCCACTATGAAATGCGCGATATATATATATATATATATATATATATATATATATATATATATATATATATATATATATATATATATATATATAATAGACTTGCTAATAGATGTTACTTTACTGATCGAAGTTAACAAACAAAATGTAAAAAATTACCGGATGAGAAGCAGGACTATCCACTGCAGTGCGGTAGAGAGGGTGTCCAGGCTCGCCCCAAAGATATCACAGACAGTGGGAGGCACGTGATCTTTTCCCAACAGAACCTCGTTGGTTCCACGCTTGTCTTGGTCGAGAGCCAGGATGAAAGCATCAGTCATATCCCTAATGATCCCCGGTTTAATGGTAGCACGGTGCTGAGTCACTTTATCTTCGATGAATGCAAAAAACTCTAAGTTGAGATTCTTAAAGTTGCCAAACATAGTCTTAATTGGGTTTGGAAAACTCTGCAACCACGGCATGACGTCCACAAGGCTCCCAGCCCCTACTGTTTCAGTGAACTGGTTGTTCCTGCCAACCAACGACTTAAACTCTGCGTCCTCGTAGCTGTATCTCTTCCCAAAACACAGCGCGCTTATTATATTAGCGGTAGCCACAGTCAGGACCTGACTCGGTCGGAAATACTTCTCCTGCTTCGTTTTCTTCAGAAAAACGTTGACCAGTTCCCTGACCTCGCTTATAACGTGCTGCTCGAATGTTTTTTTGGTTTGCGGGTTGCTGGTAGAGAACGCTCTGACTGTGGACTGGGCGATCCTTCTGTGCGCCTTCCACAAGTTGCTATAACTCCCGAATGCCATGCTCTTTCCACCGGAGACCAGTTTGAAGGAGATGAAATCGGGTCTGCCAGCGAAGTCCGTCCCTTTCTTTATGAGCGCTTGCTTAATGGTATCCTCTCCATTGAGGACCACTACGTTGCGACTGCCCAGTTTGATTTGGAAGACGTCTCCGTATTGTTGTGCCATCCTGGTGAATGATAGATGCGGGGTGCTGCCAATCTGGGCGGCGTTTCCGATTACTGGCCACGGGAAAGGTCCAGGTGGAGCCGGACCCTTCTTTGTGTTCCTAACCAATTGCTGAAACCACCTCCACAAATGCACGACTGCTAATACAGTCAAAGAAATCAGCAAAACGCTCTGTGGGGAAGGTCTGGAAATCTCCTCCAAAATCCTGATCATTTTCATTTTAGGACCTGTAGAGAACGACACAAAAACATCGATAAATTAACCATGTATAATGTATTGGCTGTTTTTGAGACTACAAAGTAAAAAATCTAAACTGACCAAGTTCATTTATAAGTTTTAATAACTTTTAATAGACTTCAAAGCAAACATAGTAAGCTAATAATATTATTAAACCAGGTTTTAATCGCGTAATAAATGACAAACCTGGATCGCAGAAAGAAACTGGTTTATAGTTTATATTAAAATTATAAACCGTTTAGCATGTAAACTTGGAATTAGCTTACAGGGGATCTACAAAATGATATAAGAAAAGCAGCAAAAGAGCACCTGTTAGTTTAAATGCGCCGAGCCTCTCAATCAAATAACATAGCAGTGCTGTCTCTGCTCTTGTAAACTGGAAGGCAGCCCGCTCTTTTAACGCAGGAATTGATAGAAGAGACACGCCATGTAAACTGCACTCAGCTGCTTTGATCAGAAAGTAAGTTGACAACCGAGCTGTGGATGCGGTGTTTTCAGTGCAACTCAAATGTTAATTTCCCAGCCAAGCTCTGTGCGCGCTCCAATCCGTGCGCACCTCTGTATTTATACCTTTGCCATGGAATCCCAGGTAGTGTAGTGTGGTGAACAGTTCATTGACAAATAGGATCCTACTTCGTCAGTCACAATCATAACCATGTGGTTTTGCTGTATTACTTGAATGTTTTTTTTGTTGTTGTTGCTGAGATCTCTCTCTCTCTCTCTCTCTCTCTCTCTCTCTCTCTCTCTCTCTCTCTCTCTCTCTCCCTCTCTCTCTCCTCTCAGTAAACCCTCCGTTGTTGTATTTAATAGTCTCTGCGCGCCGTCAGCGCTGTGTGTCGGTGTTTGGGGCTTGAATACTCGTTGAATCTCTGCAAAACAATACCTGACACCACCTAAAACAAACAAGCAAGGAAATAATAATAAGGCCCTGCAGTGGGGCCCATCTTCCTCTTCCTCCTCCAATGCCAAACACCCGCGGATGAGCATAATGTGAATCGGGATTCATTTAAAAATGTTTTCCGAATGGGGAGTGATTCCGAATGGGGAAACTGTTCCCATTGACCACCTCCATGCCAGCCTAATCTAAACAAAAAGTGTTTGGTGTCCTTTTTTCAAGATTATGTTTTTTTGTTATTATTATTATTATTATTATTATTATTATTATTATTATTATTATTATTATTATTATTATTATTATTATTATTATTTTATCCAGCCACCTTACATGTCTTTCTGTTATTGTTTTATATGTGAATAGCTCAATAAAGCAATAAGCAGATCATTATAGGTGCTTGCATATGTTGAACAGCCTTCTCGCCTCTGAAACCTTTATGTTCTTTTAAATATATATACACACACACACACACACACACACTGCATTTTATAGATGTACAATTGTTTACCTTGCTCTCCGTTACCCACAGACGATTTGAGCTAGTTTGACCAGACCATTCCAAACCCCAGTTATCCTGTTTACAATGTTACAATTGACCCCATGGCCAGGGTCAGATGTACCATTCTGTGAAGAATAATTAAATAAATAACAACACATTGCTTTTATTGAATAGAATCCATTTTCACATAAAGCAACTATTTGTTTTTATTCCCCCAAAAATTGAATCTTTATTTTTATATATAGCAGCTGGGAAGGCTGTGCAGCTTGCTCTACAATCAGAGGGGTGAGGGGTCTTTCTCATACCTGTGAAAAGCCAACCCCAGTACCTCACATGGAGGAAAAAGAAGAAAAAAATCCCAACGAGAGCCAAGAACTTCTGGTGGAGGAGGTTCTTAAAAAATAAGCCAGATTTATTTGATCACAAAAGAAAATGTTTGTTAGAAACAAAGTGTGGTACCAAATTACACAAAAAACTAAATGCACTCGGGTCAACCCCCATCAGAGAACGATGAGAGGTACAAAAGAGGTACTACGACCTATAAGAGAAGGTAACAATATGAAACACTGAGGCAAGGGTACCAGGGTACAGGGGGTGGAACCCAGCCCTGCTCTCCACTGACCACCACTGAAGAACGCATTCTGTCCACCTGGGTTGTGCACACTCTGCAGACAAAATATAAACTTTGTTTTCTTTTTTTCTTCCCATAGAACCAACATTGACTGTGCAGCAAACTGCTCCTGATGAAAACCTCAGCCATATTTACATCCCCAGCCCCAGCACCCTGTTCCCCATTTTATTCTCCACTACATTAAGGGGACGTGTTCATGATAAAAATTGAAATTTAAATTCAAAGGAAGAAAAACCAAGGCAGTCCAATTACATAATTTAAGGGGGATGTTATAGCAGAGTGAATGTTTTTTTAAGACAAACAAAAAATGTCCTGATATTAAAACAGAAATCAGAAATGCAGTTGTGTATGAAACATTAGGACATTAGTATACGGTGCAGTATCTGTTGGGCGCAATATTGTGTTTACTTGCTGGAAACATATTAACAGAAAACTACCTCACCTAAAATAAATAAATAAATAAACCAAAAAAAAAGGTAAATATATCAAGGTAAAAGAAAAGTGCCTCCATTTTAATAATCAGATTATCAACTAATCTCTACACACAAGAAGGAACATTTTGAAATATTTATGTATTAAAACATATTGAAATAATTTTAAACAATACTTGCACATATTATTTTATGTGAAGAGGAGCTGGATGTTGAGTTTTGATGAGGCAACAAAAATAAAAAAAAATAAAAATCAAACATTAAAAAAAAAATCTTGTTTTGTTTTTTGCTGGCATTGGGGGAAGGAGATGTAGTTGCCTGCTCTTTCTCACCAAAGATTCTGTCAGTTGGTTTTGCGTTGTCTTCCACCAACACCACGACACATCCATGTTTACTTCCTGTTTAGAAAAGATTAGTAGTAGTACTAACTCTGACTGTGAAAATGGTCCTCCTTTACTCCAAGAACACTTTCGGATTGTGGAAAACAATCGATTTTTGTTAAGAAATTACATCACACACTTGTCTGAAAAACAAAACACGCCTTCGGTGAATCAAAAACATTTCTTAAACCATTCTAAATCCATTTATAACAACGATTTTTGGAACTGACACTGGCTCACTTGATTTACGTGCTATTGTAAGCCCTCCTTCCAGCGCGTAATAGCATGTAAACCAAGAGAGATTATGACTTCCATTACATGAGAGTAGTTAAAACTAGTTAAAGTTAAATTGTTAAAACTTCATGATGATTTGAACTTGGCACTCACCAAGATAAGTACCAGCTAAGATGTAGCTTTCAAGTAAACTAGTGTGATCCATCTGCATTTCCATCCATGTTTCCATCTGATGATGTTGTTATCCTTCTGCCTCTTGTTGATGGCTGAAGTGTAATGCTGGCTCCAGGGATCAGCTTATTGTGCCTCCCCAGTGAATCAGCACACACGACGGCTGCAATGCTGGCTCCAGGGATCAACCACAATACGGTCTCCCCAGCGCATCAGCATGACAACCGTCTGGATTGAGCTAAGTAGGGTACATCCCTGGAGTCTTCAAGTGGGCACCTTCCGTTCTTTGTGTTTCATCGACTAGCCCAAGACACCTCAAGAGGGCTCGTCAGTGATTCTGGCATCCCATCATCACCTCCATCTGTCCCCCACTCAACTCAGCCCAGCTTACTTACCCATTGTGGCTAAGTGCCCCGCCCCTGGGCTATTTATTTGTGTTGTATGTTGCGGGTAGTGTGTAAGTGTACTGTAGTTGATACACAAGATATAATAAGGGTTACGAGCATGAGTGATTTAAAATGTATATTTGTATTTAGGCACGAGGATTGCTTCACTTCCCTTCACATGCAGGTAAAATGTAATATGTGAGAATGGGAAATTGCACAACATTAATTCATGTGCAGTTGTACCAAGACTCCAACTGAATGATTGATTAGCATTCAAGTCTCTGTACAGCTGCATAAAAGTATGCATGTTTTACTCACACGGGGTTGTGTGTTCGGTGAGTGGAGAACAGGTGGGGAGAGGAGAAAACAAAAGAGAAGTAAAAGTAAATTGATTTAACTCACTGTGTTTGTCTATTCGTCCGTTGTTTGTTAATGTATTTCATTTAGTGTTAATTTGTTTTGTTTGTTTATTTATTTTGGTCTCAAGTGCCGTGTGCTGTTTTTGTTCAACCTTTTATTTTCTGTACTGTATGTTCATTTATTAAATGCTGAGTGCAGCGCTCAGTTTCACCAAACTCCTGTCCTGTGTGCTATTGTTCCAGGTCTGACATCACCACTCAGCCACTCTTGTGACACCCGTACATCAGCGTTGCTTTCTTTCTATTGTGCTTGAGATCTCCAGCCAGAATCTTTCTGTCTCAACCACAGCCAGTTGCTGCTCCTTTCTGCTGCTTCAGATAAGTTCTTCACTGTGCGACGCAACCAGGTTGTAGAGTGTGCCACAAATCCTCAACAACCCACCTCCACTGGATAAACCCAGACTATCCATCCTCGCTATTCCACTTCCTAATGGTTTTAGATTTGGTTTGATTTTGCTCAATATTCTTCTCCACTATCAGAATGGTCTGTACCTCTCAGCTCGTACGTTACAAGTATATAATTTTAAATATACATTTTAACGTCATATAACACTCAGGACCTATTCACTAAACTAAGTTATTCTCAACATTTAGGATTATTTAATTAACAAGCAATTCTTAAAATTAGTTAAGAAGTTCTCAAAAGGTTCACCACACTGGTGTCAGAAGTGGAGGCAGGTACCCTGACATACACTTGGAAGCCTGTAGCAGTACATGTAAAGTGTGTAAATACATGGACATAATATAGTAAAACATAAGAACAGCACATATCCACTAAAAACGAATACCTACTGTAAAAACAGCAATGTCGTCTATGGAATAGCCTGTGAAGAATGTGATGAAATAAAATATGTTGGCGAGACTGGAACAAACTTAGATAAAATAATTCAGAACCACCTTTCACTAATTAGAAATAAATAAATAGATCAATAATGAATGAATGAACCAATAGTACAGCACTTCACTAGTGAAGGACATGACATAAATTATGTAAAGTTTGTAGTATTAGAACAGCTAAAATTAGACAATGAGACATATAGAAGAATAAATGAAAGTAAATGGATAAATAGACTGAATACAATTATGCCAACAGTAATCAATAGAAAAGAATGAACTAATGAACTCCAACAAATATATAGCATTTAAATAAACAAATAAATAAAATTTATCCAAAAGTTGTGCATGCTGATGCGCTGGGGAGGCCAAATCAAGACTGATACTCAAAGTCAGCATTGCGTGATAATATAAATATAACTTTACATAAAGTAATGTTAATTACAAGTAATGCAGATTTAAAGATATAAGTACAAATGATATCACAACAGAGGCGCTGGAAGAACTGCACAAGTGTGGGGGCCAAACGAAAAATTTCTGAGGGAGTTAACCACCATGCCATAACAGTTACCTGCTGCAGTGTCACTTCGAAATATCACTGATCAGCACTCACTACTACACAAAACGACAGAATCGAGTATAGCTACTACATCAAATAACTTCTGTCACCTCACTGGAAATAAAAATCACAGGACAAAGCATTCTCACATACAGCAGTGGCAAGCTTTTTTTTCTTAGATTAATCAAGTCGTTATGTTTTAACTGTAGCCTAATCGATGTATTGATTATCAAAATAACAAAAACACTGTTTTGTTTTAACAGAAGAAAAAAAAAAAAAACACTTGCGCCGAAAAGTTCAAACATCTATGCACAGCTTATATTTAAATTTGGAAAGAAATACAAGAGACTTTTTAAAATAGTTTTTAACAACTGAAAACAATATGCATGTGTCCACATCAGAGGTCCCTTTGTATTAATAACGTAAAACAATACTATATTTAAGCAAAGTTATTTTCAAAGCAAATCAAGCATTAAACATATTGTAAAGGTAACGTACGGTAACGTAGAAGTCTGGGTGGTTCATTTTTTAATCAGCTAGTCTTCGGTCTTGTCAGTAGGTTGTGTAATTTTCAGTATTTACAGAACACTCAAGAAAATGCAGAATTAGTGGGAACTATAAACACGCAACAAAAGTTAAAAATGTTCAGCAGTCCAATTCAGTCAATCCCATTTTCCAAAAAAGCTATTCCTGGCATCACGTCTGTCCGCGCATGTTTTTCATGTCTAACCCCATTCTGAACAGTATGTCTTTATTGTGTTAACAAGAGACATGCATCGGTCTTCGAGCAATCAGAACCCTGCAAACTCTTCCGCAAACTTGTATGTATCATCAACGTAACAGACGGCAAACAAAAGCTGTTCATGACCACTTACATCCTTGATTTCATCAATAACTACAGAAAATACTTCTGACCCTTTGACATCCTTCGTTAGTTTAGAAAAGGCTTGGCGGTACATTTCTACAATCTGCTCGTTGATAATATCATGTGAATTATAGTGGCATTTATTCAGCCATTGCTCCATTTCTTTGTTGTTTGTCGAAACGAGCTTGTGTAGCTTCTGCAAGTTGATTTGATCATCTGAATGACCCCTAACTGCAAGCCCCTGTCTCATAAGATACTGGTTACATTTCAGTTGCTCTAAAAAAACACGAGCGATTTGTAGCTTGCTCGGCATCTTTCTGTGGTTGCAGCTGAACATTCACATTCACATGGCAAGTGTAAGCGTGTACTTTATAAACTGATTCCCTGTGATCATTCGATTTCTCGGGGTCATTATGTCTTGCTGGACAATCCTTCCAATTATTCATGCCAAGTGAAATAAACGCATCATCCCCACATTTCGAAATGTTTTGTCTCCTCTCGGTGCAGCGATCGGCTTATAATAATTTCTCAAATCCGTCTCCACACATTGAGTTAAGTATAGGCCTGCTTCAGTATCGTTAGTTAGCTCGGCTTGCGTATTTTGAAAAAAAAAATGAGGGGAAAAAACTTCTATAAATGTGTTTCAAAAGATGGGAAAGTTGCACCATTACACACTTTTGATATTGGCTTATTTGGTTGTTTGTTGGAGTGTTAGACACTTACAGATAACGATCTTCTCAAGGGTTCTCATTACAGTATGTGTTCAAGCTGTAGTGCACATAGTTTACTGTTTTTTGTATTGGTGTATGGATATTTATTACTTTGAAAGTTTGTGTTTCTTATAACTTGTAAATACTTTGTTGAATTGATTTGTAAAAAAAAACAAAAACACATATGTATACTCGTTCATATTGTGGGGGAACAACTAAAACTACCTGCTAGTAAATCTAGTCGCATAATCATGTTGGAGTGCACGTAGATGTGATTTGCCAAATTAGGAAAGCCCTATCTGGTCTTAGACAAGACCTGACACTTGCCGCTAAATAGATTGTCCCAGGATCAAATGGTGTGCTAGAAATATTACATTGGAGAGAGGGTAAATTCATAAACATCAACGCCACATCAATCCATTGGAGAGAGGGTAAATTCATAAACATCAGCGTCACATCTATCCATGGAAGAGGAGGTAAATTCATAAACGTCAACATCACATTAATCTACCTACTAAGCACGAATTATTGATTTTTCAATTTGCTTTTTTTCTCCGATGTGTATTTTACCATATTTTCAATGCCCGCTGAACATGTGACCCATAGTGTATCATAACCACAGAAGATTGGCAGTACACATTTCCACATTAAACCTGTATAAACCTTGTTTATATTTAATTCTTTTTTATTGTTATTAATAGTACAGAAAATTCTAAAAACATTAAGCCAACTAGCACCAAGCAAATGAACCCCTGCCGACCCTTTTCAGGCATCTTAGAATAATTGCAGCATTCTAATATACAGTTATTTGTGGTGCATAATTCCACATGAAAGAACATGCATGCAGCTGGGCCCTTTATCTTGATGTGGTGGTAGCTTCTGTTTTGCAGGTGATCAGTCTGTGTGCCAAGTTGTGTGACTGTAAAAGGTGTCTTATCTATTCTAGAAAAGAGACTTCCAACTGATCTGCCCAAGCAACAAACATAATTACTAAATGGTTTGTGGAATAAACACTGTCTAGTCAGAAATCAATTGTAAGATCCCTAAGGCAATACTCAGTGGTGTCATGCTGCTTAATAAATAGCGGCTGTTGTGTCTACAAGTTGAAAGACCCCACCCTGTACAACTGTGGGGCCTGTTCAATTCTCAATGATGTTAGTAAAACGTGTACATTTGTTTCAAGAATAACTAGAACACTTATTGCAGGCCTGTTGACGTCCACATTTCATATTGAGCTTTTTAATATCTAATCATAATATAACATGTCACGTTCTCTGGTTTATAGTGCTCCAACATGGTTTGGAAGCTATCAGTAGTCTGATTACCTGCCATTTTCTGTGTGAAGACACAGAGGTGTAGTTCTCCTGCAATCCTCTTTTTATACAGCTGTATCTCCTCTTGTTTCAACATCCAAGGCACCTCCATTACACTAGTCTGTCTGCACTTGGACCCTGCACCTAACAGCGGTCAAATGCACACATTGCCACCCAGAATTGTATACAGGTATTGAAATGGTCAGTTTACTTCCCTACAGAAGATCGCGTGACATGCAAAACCAACTTTGATTTTCCTGAAATCGTCAAAACATCAAAAATGGACTTTCATCTCTTTTAACTGGTCAAAGCTTTGTAGTTCCAGTCCAATGAGATCTTCATCTGGGTAAATGTTAGGCCTTGGTTCTGTATTATTTCTTGTATGATATTTTGACTACTTATGCTGATGTTGTGGAGGATATCGTGTCTGTTTTCTGCAGACTGATTTGTCTGATCCTGTATAGTTGCCTTATGATCATAAACATCCAAGGAAAGTATTTTACACCCTTTTTTCATTTTCTGTTTACAGGAAATGTTTGATGAGTTGTAAACTCTGAGACCCAAATTTATAAAGGTGAAAAACCGATTGCAGAAAGCCCCGTAATGTGTGTGTTCAGTATGGCCGCACTCATCGTCAAAATAACAACCTATTTTCTAAGACTAAATAGGTAAAGCAGGCGATGCCGCAATCAAGCAATTTAAATACCCCTCACTGCAATTAGTGGTGGAGAATTACACATCTCTCACAATAAATAACGGGTTTGGGTCAACCCTGCGTGTGTAAGCTACACATTCCAAAATAAATGAATGACACACAAAGATCTCAGCCTGGTACTGCCCATGGTGATAAGGATGCTCAGAAGAGAAAACTGAAATTTACCAATATGGCATTGGAGATTTGGAGTACTTGTAACACATGAAGGTGTGTTACAAGCTCGAAATACATCACCAGGACAAAGGAATAAAATATGGAATGTGCAGTGGCTTCTTAACAAACAAATGGACTACTTCAGAGTTTGTAGTCTAGGTTGCTTATACATTATGACACATCATCCAGTTATTGTGCTTTGCATATTAGTTCAACTTCTTATTTTGTATAGGGTGATTCAGGCATATAGACTTTTCAAACTTCAGAAACAATACGTTTTATTTACTTACATCCATGGCAGTTAAACAGGTGGATAATCCTTCCATTGTTATACAGCAACATGTTCAGAAACAATATAGATGCATATGAGCAGTCTTCAGTTTAACTACGATTTATATCTTCTTAAAGTCTTATGCAGTTACAACTCTCCAATTTCTTATGTTTGTCTGTATTTCTTACTCTATGTATGATTTTAAAGCATATTTGTATGGTATATATGGTTGAAAAACTGTACTTGCTCTAGCTACAAACTAACTGCATCATCTGTTCCTCTATCTTTTTTATTTTTACCGTTTTTTTTTTCCAATTTTAATTTAACAATACTGCCTGAACCAGTATTGTTAAATACCAGAATGCCATATTACAAAAATTATATTCTGTTGGCATTACTAAAATAATGGTGGAGGATGAGCCCTCATTGTATATGAGACTTTTTCTTTCATGCTCCTTGGAATATCGTTCCATCTTTTCTTAATCTCCTCCATCGTTCTTATAATAATGTCTACACTCTAGAAGTAAAGGCTCTCGTTAGAACCTTGCTTTGCCACTGTGGCGAGACCTTTTTAAATGCTTCTAAGAACCTTTTTTTACATGGATTCTATATTCTCTATTTGCAGACTTCCTGTTTTGTCATGTAAACTATGAAACATGTATTGAAAATTGTCGTTTTCAAAACAATATGGTATTGGTATTACAAACCGTAATTTACACACAGACTTGATCATAAGGGGTAAAAAATGAACTTTTTGCAAAATGTTATTAAATGTTTCTTTGTCCTTGAAAATGATGTCTCCATCTTTCTGTAGACAAGTCTCCCACATC
Organism: Polyodon spathula; assembly: GCF_017654505.1. Classification (NCBI taxonomy): domain Eukaryota; kingdom Metazoa; phylum Chordata; class Actinopteri; order Acipenseriformes; family Polyodontidae; genus Polyodon; species Polyodon spathula. The sequence goes on along the minus strand of NC_054539.1, from coordinate 6,114,038 downwards.
ACATACTGTCTGATGCGGCAAATTAACCCCTGCTTTTCAGAGTTCTTAAAATAATCATGCAAATACGAGGCCCGCAATTACCTGCAGCTTAAAAAATTAGGCTGAATATTTAATAGACCTCATTTGCGGTTTCGTTCAGAAACGCCCCAGAATTACATATGCATATACAAAATTACATATGCATATACAGAATTATATATGCATTAAGGGCTAAAGCGCACAGAGACACTGCCCCTGCAAATCATGTATTAATTACATGTTTATGCCACTGTGTGTGTTTTATAAATCCCATCCAAGAATTTAGAAACCTCAGCGCCCATTATACGGTTGTAAAACATGTGCAATCCTTTTATGGGCCTGAGTCTCGCATTATCAAACTATCAATCATGCTTTTTCAATAGGATATTATTCAGGATTTATATTAGAATACCAAATTCTGGTTGCAATACAAATAAATGAAGGACAGCGATATTCTTTGCTTTATTGAAAACAAATTATGTTATTATTTATTTATTTATTTATTTATTTATTAGTAGACAGACAACTGGAAATAAATAATCTGAATGCATGGCTCAAATCGTGGAGCACACAGTAAGACTTACCTTCCTAGGACATTGGATCGCATTTTACAACAAGGACTATCTATATACTGTATTCCTTCGAATTTAAGACATGCTTTTTTAACCATTTTTTGCTTCTCAAAAATAGCCTGCATCTTAAATGCAAGTACAGAATAGTGATGCGTATATTAAAATCACCAACAAAAGACTATCCGAGTACACAAACAGCAACATGACTGACTGCCGAGAAAAGACAACAAAGGTGTCTGCTCGAATACAAAAGCAGCAACGTGACTTACTGCTGAGAAAAAAAAAACAAGCTTCCTGAGGAATTCCAAGAGAAATGTTTACAATTTCAGCATTTGTAACAAACAGTACCAGCTTGGACAGATCAGAAATGCTTATCAGACCCCTGTATTTTTCGATATGTTCAGTGCTGTTGTGGTTGCTGGGTTACATGTTGCCTGATGCCATGGAGTGTTGTGTCGTGCTTGCTGTTGCCAGGATGTGGGATGCCATAAGTGAGTGGTGTGTGTATGACAGAGGCGCCATCTTAAGTATTATACAGTGCGCAGCACAATAAATAAGCTCCGTGGTTAATCTACAACAAAACTGTTTCGTGTCGGTTTTATACAATACAACAGCATCATTGAGGTTGTATCTTTTTAAATACATATTTTTTGATGTTTTATTTTTTTCTCAAATTGAGGGTGGTAAATTTGGGCTGTGTCTTAAATTTGAGGGCATCTTAAATTCGAAGGAATATGGTAGATGGGACGGACTACACTTAAATAAAAAGGGAACCAATCCTTAATCCTCAAGGAGGTTCAGAAGCATTTAAACTAGAAAGGAGCCTTGAATTCTGAAGTTGAAAAACAATGTTTGTTTATCTGATGTAGGCTTTCTAAAGTTTGTCATTGTCCTTGGTACACTGAGAAAATCAAATGCTGCCCAAAGTAGTTCATGCGCTACTGAACTGTATGCATTACTAAAATCCAGGAATGTCGCACTGAGCTCCTTCCTCTCCGTTACAGCTGTTTGAATTTGTTGACAGCTCACATTGATGTGCTCCGAGCATCCTGGGAAACCTGGAATACCAACATTCTGTACTGAAGTGTCAATGAAACAGTTATTCAATAGGTAAACTGACAATCTCAGAACAACAATGCTGAAGAAAATCTTGCCTTACATGTTTAAGAGGGAAGTAGGGTGAAACTGATAGATACTTGTAGAATCTTTTTCTTTGGGTATAAAGACCCCACCTGCTCGGTGCCATGCACTTGGTACAACCTGTTTTTCCCCTGCCACTTTCATCAATTTCTACAGGACTCGTAGAACACCAGGGGCACTCTTGTACTTGCCATTAGACCCAGGAGATGATGACGCCCTTGCCTTTTTCACAGCTAGCTCTACTTCTTTCCACTTAGGTGCACAGTCTTCCATTTGGTATTCTGGTGGATTGGTAGGTGGGATTTCTGAAGGAATTGACATTGCTCCTGTCTTTTTAAATCTGTGTGCGTTTCCTTGAGATATCTCTCCAGCTCAGACTTCATTGCTTTTAGTGTGCCATTTTTCTCACTGGTGAATAACTTATTTGCAAGTATGAATTGGTCTTTATAAAAATGAGTTCTCACACGTTCCTTTTTGCATCATTTTCCCTTGGCACTCAGCTCTGCGCAATGTTGCAAGCTTATCTTTTATGACCCTTTGTAATAGACTGAGTGCCTCCTTCTGACTTTGTTCTGCTCTCCTCCATTGCTTCCTCAGCTGCCTCCTTTCTTTAACAAAGTGCTCAATCTTCTGCTGCTGTCTAGACTTTATAGGAATAGTTTGTACTTTCTCCTTTCTTTTTTCAACTCCAAACCTCCCACTTTCATAAGCTTAGATGGTATCCCCAAATTTATCCAACTTCTTTTCAACTGATCCATCTAACCTTTCCAACGCAAAACAGAGATCTGTGTTTACTGTGTCCCATGCAGTTTTCTCAGAATCTCTTGGCTATTAAACCCCAGGCTTGTGACCATTGATGGTTATTTCTCTCTTACGCTGGTTCATCTGTCCAGGTTCAGAAGGATCATTAGTTTTATCACTAGTTGTGTTTATGCAAGTCCTCCTCTCATCTATGACAGGGGTGCTGATATCCTACAAACTGTGGTTTGCTTCCTGTCACTGGATTTCATTCCACTGACTTGACTGACTTCGTAAAAGGTACTTATCAATGCAAGGCCCTTGTACCTGCTCCCTCAAGCATTTCATTCTTCCTTGACGAATCTTCAAACCCCTAACCATTGTCACTTTACTCCAGCCACAGACACAAACCTGGAGCTCCATGTCTTTGCTAACTGCAATAATTCAACCATAAACCAGCATCACACCGCATTCACTCAAGTATAATAGTCTATGAGCTAAGGAACTGTATGCTGAGAATTATTTTCTTTTTCCAACCAAGTTATCTGAAACCCAACTTAATTTGTTTTGACGATTTTGAAATACAGCAGACAGTGAGATTTTAGGAAGCTGCCTCTTCAATATGTTCAGCTTCAGCAGATAGTCTGACTTGATAGGAGTCAGCAACAGCTGCAGATTAAGCCAGTGCATTTGACAATCAAGAACAGGTTTAGGGGCTAAAGTCCACAGATATCAGTGTTTTTACTTTAACAGAACTGAAACTGTCCAGTTTTTTTTTTTTTTTTTTAATGAGCTGTTAGCAACTTCAGAAGAGAAACTTTGTTAAAAAATGTAATGCAAGAAACTCCTTTTTTTGAGAGGTGGGAAGCAATTATTTTAACTACAGGAACCCAATGTGGCATTTTTCATTCGCACTCTTTAGTTTGAAAAATTGTAGATACCAATACAGTGATTAGAGACCGAGAGGGGGTGAGGGTTGGGTACATTCCTGATATCATTATAGCTCAAACAGGTTTTCCCATGAAAAAACTAAAGAGAGATCAAGACATAGAGTTTTTCATCATTTTGAGAGTTGTTGTCAACTTTCTATTTGTAATAAGAACAGGGAAGTTAAGGGATGTCTTGACTAGTTCTCAGACAGTAGAATAAAAAGTATGCTCCCTTTACACTTGAAATGGAATGGCACCATGTACTAGTACCTGTACAGGTAGACGATGATCACAACATGGCTAAAACTCAACCACTCACTCCCCTTGTGCACTCCTCATTCTCTTTCAAAAACAATGCCAATAATAGGCACTTCACTTTTTAGCTATCACATTTTACACATATTTACTTAAGAGAACATTATTTAACTGAGCAAAACAGAACACAAATTCATGTTAAAATATAAAAATAAAGCAAATGACCCTTGTGAAAACGTAACACACGAGTCTATCTAGTATCAGTTTCAAAATGACAAACAGACAGCTACATAAATATATTAAACCAGAGTGTTTTACCTGGGGGGATAGTCATTTAAATGATTTATGTAGTTAATTAGGGAAAGGTATGTCAAATTTGACCCATAAAAATTTGCAAAAAAAGAGAATAAAAATACCTTCCCTCAGGGTGTGTGCTTAACATACATTAAAGTGACCAACATGTAATAATCATAGTCTAACTTCTGAGAGAAATAACTTTTTTACCTTTAACGCTGCATGCTATGATAGGATAAACACAACAGTGTTTTTACTTGCTTGTTTTGTGAAAGCATTTGTTTTATTACAGGTTTACATGTCACTTGTATGTTACATTTTCAAGAAAATGTATTTATGCAAACTAGACTATATATAAAATAAAAACTAATCAGAAGAATGATCTCAGCTATCAATAAATAAATCAACAAAACCTTTATTTCAGATAAGATTAAAACTGAACAAATATAAAATTACATTAAATCTTCAATCAAAAAGAACATGATACAAATGATGCGTTAAATCTCAGTAATTATTTAAAATACATCCAGGTACTTATAAATACTGTGTTAATTAAATATCCAAAATGTATGCAAAAAAAAAAAAAAAAAAAGTAATGTTCATGTTGTTTTTCTGGTTCTAAGTAGAATGTGAAAAAACTTATCATCAATAAAATACAGTATTGATTTACAAGTACAGGTAATTCCATTGAAAAATGTTTCCTTTACTCTGAGATTTCAAAACCTAAACCAATCAGGTTAAGATTTATACTATTCGCTGTTAATGCTCTCTATAATATATCGTTCTTTAAACCAAGAGCCAACCATGCTCATGTTTTTAGTTTAAAATTGACAAGCGCATCATTGTGATGTAGCAGGAGGGGGGAGTGAGCTTCACCCAGTGCTCCCTTTATGACACAGGGGCTTTTCAACCTGCAAAAGATATTGTTAAAATTATTGCAAGACAGTGATAGTATTATTTTCATAATAGACCAATACATCACATTTTAAACAAGTCTTTAATAATTGTGTTTTGATATATGTAAACAAAACCCATGCCTATAAAAGAGACACGCATATATCTGCTGTGCCCGTTCCATGCCGTTCTTGCCAGTCTGCCCACAGTGAGAAGTGTTTTTCTGGGAGGCTTGCTTGTACACTCAAAACCTTTGATTTTTACATTTAGAACTGCCACCTAGCTTAGAATTTTATTTTTTTTTATTGGTAAAGTGTTGATCTTTGTTGTAGGCATATTACATTTTTTTTTAATTATGAAGGCTGAACGTCAGCAGTGCGAAACACAAATTCAGGATAGCCACCGTTAAATTCAAGATTGCTGTGCTAAAACCATTTTTTATATGATTAAAATATAGTTTTGGGGCATTTTTATTTCTGTTATGTTTGTTACTTAAAAACTAAATGTAATAATCTATTTTGGATTTTGTTTGTTGAAATCTAACATTTAATTCAACCACCCTACCTAGCTATCTCATGATGGAAGAAGACTCCATCAAAATAATGGCCGCCAAATGGCCGAAAAAGACAGATTGGAATTCACTAGGCACTTTCGGAGTCATTGCCACGCTTCTCGATCAGTACAGCCATAATAAATCAAGTTCTGTCAGAGGAACTGGACACTCTGGTATTAAATTTAAATCGGCAAAGCACCAAAATGGTACTGAAAATTGAGTTAGGCTATGAAATTGATTACACCAAGTAAAAGCTGTTTTCCTTATCTATCTATCTATCTATCTATCTATCTATCTATCTATCTATCTATCTATCTATCTATCTATCTATATATATATATATATATATATATATATATATATATATTTTTGATATATTTGAGTGTGTGTGTGTGTGTGTGTGTGTGTGTGTGTGTGTGTGTGGTAGGCCTATATATGATATTTTCATATCAAGCCTATCGTGTATTATTATTATTATTATTATTATTATTATTATTATTATTATTATTATTATTATTATTTGACTGTAATGTCTAAACTAAAATGATCAGTTATTGTTTAGTAGACATATTTGGCCATAATACGATTTCATGAAAAGTTTCAAGATTATTTCTGTTTTCTAATCTCTTTACCAATATAGTTATAAAATGGTCATTAAAAATAAATAAATAGAGAAATAAATTCATCAGATTGTTTGCTTTTAAGTAAACTGGTAATCTGACAAAATACCTAATTCAATTTGTGTATGTGTTGGCAAAATGACTGACTGAAGAATGGCTTTTAAAAATCAGGGTACAGGAGTCCTTCTTAATAAGATAATAAGATTTAATAATAAAGAACAAAATACTCATGAAAAAAAACACGGCAGATTTTGTGTGTTGTGGTGGCAGCAATGTCTGATTCCTGCTTGGGTACAGAGTGAACAATCTTTCAGTCTTTTTGTTTGGAAGGATCTGTATCTGACAAATGTGTGCATGACAGCAACATGTCATTATTTCTATAGAAGCAAGATATTCTGTTGGTTTGATTTGATTTCATATTATTTGACAAATCATTTTTAATCATGATTGGTCAAATTCAGTTACCTATGATTGTTTTGTGTTATAATGTGATTCAACAATAAAGAACATAAAGTAGTCATGCATCAGACAGACCTACTTTTTAATCTTAAATAAAGCATGTCTGATAAGTTAGTTTTAGGTGACAAACTACATCTGCAATGGACATTCTGTGGTTATGGAGGAGCAACCATTAAAAAGCCCTTATTTGTTAAATTTTTCTTTTTAAATCTTGCATTAAACATTGGATGTCATAATAAGCAAGGGAAAAAATCTGGAAAACCATATTTTGCTGGTTTAAAAGAAAATAGGTACTTTTTAGTTTATTATCTGTTAACTATTTTATTAACATTTTAACAAATTATGTCAATTTTAAATTTTTGTAGTAAGTCATTTATGAAATATCAAAAAAAGGTCAGAAATGGTTCGTTGAAATGGATTTCCGTTTGTCTAAAGGCACTTTTGAAGATGTTACTGTTGTAAAGTTTTGCTTTTGAGGTCAGATTTCATATGATAACAGCTACAATATATAACTATCAAGACAGAATTAACAATATCTGTTAACATGTTAGTAATCTAGTTGTTAACATTTAATATACACTTAAGAAACTTTGTGTTTCAGAAAATTGGAGTTTGTGAATTTTAACTATTATTATGATGAAATTGTGTATATAATTATTTTGTTTAATAGCTCAAAGTATTTTATTTTTTGCAATGAAAGGGTGTACTGCTTTTTGCATGGCTCAACCTTAATTAATTACACTTCAAATGGCTTACACTGCACCTTTAAATCACCCTTCTTTGTTTGCTTTGGAAAGAGGTTCTGGTCTGTGTGCCATCAGGTCCCTAGCTTGCAGGAATTTCTCAGCAGTTGAAGAAGGGTCATTCTATTTTCACTCACCACTGAGATGTAACCATTTTTTGTTTTGTGAACAATATTCTTCAGAATACTTAATGATGTGAACACACACACTTGTTTATTGAAAAAAAAGAGACAGCTAAATAGGATTTGTCCATCCAGACCCAGCACGCTAATTGCTTCCCATTAGAAAAGATGAAACCTGCAGCGTTGAAGGTTGCTGGCTAAAGAAAAAGGGAGTTGTTTGATTGGCTCCCAGGAGGTAAAAAAAAAAAAAAAAAAAGTTAGCATAAATGTATCCTTTTGGCATGTATTGTGAACCCACAAATGACTTGACCCATGACTTCAAATCTCAACTAGTTCCTTGTGTTTCCCAGGAGATGTTAATATGCATGTTACAAAATATAGAAACATTAAGATTCATGCCAATGAGTGCAGCACGTGTTGGTTTGTAATATCTGAATTACCTCACAGATTGGCTGTCGTTTGAGGGAACTGCATTAGGCTTTTTTTTTTTTTTTTTTTTGTCTAGCTCTTGTAAAGGACTTTGCCGAAGCGTAGCCAGCAGTCCGTGAAGGCGTCGTCCTTCCTTTCTGACACTAAAAGGGCATTTTCGACTGAATTTGGGGAAAGCATTATATAAGGTTTTTGTTTTGCAACAATGTTTGTTCGGAACCGACACATTCAGTCTTGATCACTGCAGCAGAACAAGGGCATTGCCACTTGATACTTGAACAACTGCATGACTGTTCTTACACAGCGTCAACGAAAAACTCTTTTGAGTTTAATTTGTTCCAGTCTTTTTTGTGTTTTGAGGGGGTAGGGGCTTCTTAATTATAAAAAAAAAAACATATTGAGAGATCGATTGAAACTGTAAAAAGACCAATTAAATCCACTGAACAAGTATGTCTATACATTTCTAATAACACAATCGAAGCTTAAAAAAACTGCACTTTTAACTCCCGATTTCTGTTTTTTTAGATGTGCCTTCCCATTAATGGTACAGCTATTGTCTTATTTTCCTGTGTTATTTTCTCCCTCTGGAGATAGTGGATGTTCCCTTTACTTACATCTTCCAGATGTTTAGAGTTCTTCAGTTGGATAGAGAACCACAATGAAGGTGATGAATCTTGGTTAAGACATTGTTAGACAGAAGTCATTGAATCAGTGGATGGTGCAATAAGTGAATGCCTCTTCACTACAGATAACTCTGATTTTGTATTGAGAGCCTTGCCGTGGAATACGTGTTACTAACATACTTCTTGTTGTAAATGATGGTAGGACCTTGGGATTTAGACCAGCAGTAAAGAAATGTAAATATGTTTAGCTTAAAAGGACTTAAGGCATTTGGGGCATTGAGCAGATAGTGATAAACATAACAGAAGTTAGAAGTGAAGTGATGGAGTCTGACAGAAACACCAGCCAGATTACTTGTTTCCTCAACACAAGCCCTTTCACGGGTGTCTGCGCATGTGATGTTTGCACCATAAAACAAATTAATATCTTTTGCAGCCAATTCATTTAGCACCTGGTGTTATTTTTTAAGAAGCCTCATTTGCAGAGGAAACATATCCCCTGCCCCTTACATAGCATGGAGGGTTTAAAAAAAGTTCAGACATAAACTGAAGACTAAACCAAAAATGTTGTATACCTAATATAGCTATAATATATCTTGGAAAACTAATCAAGCACAAAAACTCTCCAGCTCTCGTGAGCTCAAGAATGAATCACACAAGGCAGAAATAAAGCCTCCTTAATAAGACACCCTTCATCACTGTGTTTGATGGGTCTTAATCAGATCTAATCACTGCATGAAGACAGTGTTGCTATTTTAACCCTAACAAAATCTGTTATTAAAAGTTACTGAAGCTTGACTTTTCTGTCTATCTGTCAACCTTGTTCAAGGTCAGGGGTCACACTGTGTTTGAAGAAAGCTTTTAGCCTCTGTTCAGCCTCTGTTTTTACTAGAAGTTAACGATGATGGACAGTCATGTAAGCTTGTCTGGTGGACATCACCCATGGCATCATATTGTAAGATTGTCTCAATGTTGGCAGTGATGCTGTATTGAAGTTCCTTTAATTACAATGTAATTACTTGGGAACTATTTTGTGATTACTATTGAACTGAAGTAAACTTTAAATATATAGAGGGACACACTGTTTCATTTAAACCCCAAACATGGCATGCATTTATCATGAACAGACACAGGCAGAGGCCCTGGAACTAGGGGTGCTGGAGGTGCATGGCGTTGCATGGCTTCCATCATATATAGGGGTTACAGTTTTGTTCAATGGCTTTCAGCACCTACACTTTAAAAAGTGCCACTGGACATAGGGTCGCATAGATGAATAACTCTTGAATGTGCAATATTACTGATGCAAGGTGTGGATTAAATATTGCATTCCATTGCAGTTGCAACATATAACCAGAATGATACAGTAGTCAGCTAATTGTAGATGCACCGTTTGCTCACTGTCCAGTCAGTTCTAAACACACACACACACACACACACACACACACACACACACACACACACACACACACACACACACACACACACATATGCAAAATAAATTATTGTCTTGTCACTTTATGGAAATGCCACCCATCAATTGTGAATTATATCCAATCAATATGCATCTTACTTAATTGTAAAGAAACTGTAAAGACAGACCTATGTAGTACAGTGTGATTTTCCTACTAATGTATCTCCTGAATTGACTGTTTAATACTATACAGGCCACTGCCCAATTTTTTTGAGGATCTTTTCCCCATGGCTGTTGAGTTGATCAAGAGCAAATGAGGGAAGTGGAGATGTGAATAGTCTATATCATTGGTCCATACCATTTGTCCATATCATTGGTCCATGTTGTGACCAGTCATGTGTGGACTAGTATAAAACACTGGAAGCTTCTATGTCTGTTTGACTTTGTCCTCTGATCCAAGAATGGTAAAAAAAGCAAAAAAAATATGCTGTTAAATGTAAGTGTTGTACGTACAGCGAGTGTGAAAAGTCTTTCTATTGTAATGTCCAGGAACACCAGTATTTCAGATAATGCTATCTATTGTACATTGTGTCAAAGAATGAAAACAAAACTGAGCATCAGCATGAAATCATGCGCTCATCAAGAGTAAAAGATAGATTAACAGAAACTCTGGAAATTCCTGTTATCCAGGGGAAAAGGAGACTTCACAAGTCAGTTTTAAGTGGTTGGTTACCAGTCTGAAAAAACAAATGTTAACGTGCACTGGGACTCTGGATCTTTGGGGGAAAAAGTTAAGTTCTGTGAGAACTGTATTGGAGCCTGGATCCTCCAGCAAATCCAATCAGTCGTGGTTGAGTATTATTTAAACAGATCCAATCAGTCGTGGTTGAGTATTATTTAAACAGATCCGATCAGTCATGTTGAGTATTATTTAAACAGATCCGATCAGTCATGTTGAGTATTATTTAAACAGATCCGATCAGTCATGTTGAGTATTATTTAAACAGATCCAATCAGTCGTGGTTGAGTATTATTTAAACAGATCCGATCAGTCGTGGTTGAGTATTATTTAAACAGATCCGATCAGTCGTGGTTGAGTATTATTTAAACAGATCCGATCAGTCGTGGTTGAGTATTATTTAAACAGATCCGATCAGTCGTGGTTGAGTATTATTTAAACAGATCCGATCAGTCGTGGTTGAGTATTATTTAAACAGATCCGATCAGTCGTGGTTGAGTATTATTTAAACAGATCCGATCAGTCGTGGTTGAGTATTATTTAAATAGATCTTTCTTTTTCCTCTTATGTTATCATGAGCATTTGAATCTGAGTTCTGATTTGAACCACACGACCCCACAGCCACAGAGTGTGCATGTGTTTATCCTATAAGTGCATATTACCAGTTCAATAGTCTGAAAGATGTCTTAAAAGTTAATTGAAAGGAAAAAGAAGTGAATCCTCTCTGCTTCATTTTTCTTATTGGTTACCTGCTTGAAAGTTGGGATTGCTTTACATTGTCTTTGCATTAGTTTTCAGTTCTGTGTGATTGCCTCATTCATTTTTTAGAATGAAAATTAAGTACTTTGGAAAACAAATAAGCTTTGATTAAAATTGGATTCTTCTAAAATCCAGTCAAATGTCATTCACTAAAGTTTATATAGTCTAATTTGTCAGCTTCACTTTCTTGGCATACATTGATAAGAATTGTAACATTTCTGCTGAAGCATTGCATTACGTTGAACTGTCATCACCTCTGAATTAATGTAAACATTTTAATATACAAGCAGCTTGCACGTAGATTCAGCCTTTTGTTAAAAAGCAGGTTATATGTCTTTCCATGGTTTATCACACTCACCGAGTCTCAGTGTCTGTCTTCTTTCCTTAGCCTGAAGGCAACACCTCATTCAGCAGATTTATTATTAAATTTTGCATGTTTTGGTATTGTGAGTGTCTATCAGACTGTAATGGCAAGCTTCCCCATCTTTGCATTTCTTTCAGCAGGTGCTATTTGATTTTATTTAATGTACTGCAGCACAGTTTATACCTCTATGAAATGGATGACTAACTACCCAGCATGTCAATCAAATGAATTGTGTTACTACCATTTAGATCTCATATGATCTACCCCCAGCGATTTTCATGAATCAATTGCTAATCAATGAAAGTAATTGATGAATTTAACCCTGGGGTGGATTTATGGAAGAGATTAGTACTATACATCCAAAATTCAGGTTGTGCTGTGAATGGGAGTATTTGTTTGAAAATTGTAAAATTCTTTTTTTTTTTTATCACCTGAATGGAATCAATTTGGAATCCCAAATGATAGATGAATGGCAGAGAGAATCGATTAAATATCATGCCATATTTTAAGTCATCTTAAACAATCGAAAAGTGTAGCATGTGGTTTGAAGACACACACACACACACACACACACACACACACACACACACACATATATATATATATATATATATATATATATATATATATATATATATATATATATATATATATATACCTTTTAGTAACCTGTTGTGTGTTGCCTTTAATAGACAGGTATGTCTTAGAAGACATAGATATAAAAAAAATGCAGTGCACATCAAAGTGATTAGTTAATCCCCAAATCACTAGGCTTGCAATGTTAAAATGAATAAACAAAATAAATAAAATAAAATATAACAGACAGGAGCAGACATGCCATCACCTAACCAGTATTCGCAACTTTCTGAACCCCCAAATTGCTATAATTACTGTTTCAAAGTAGGTTAGCAGACAGAGTAGGAGATTCGTGAGCTGATATATTTCAGTGCACCCCACTGTTTCTGATGTGAGATCTTTAAATCCAGAAACACGAAGTGGGTGATCGGAGGCGATTTTCTTTTTATTGCTTGCAGTTGATTCATACCTGCTCAATTTGAATACATGCTTTGATTTTTATCTGCTCAATTTGAATACAAGCTTTGTCATAAAAAGCAATAGGATTTAAAAAAAGCTTAATCAATCAATCATTAGTACTCATGTGTGGTGTATGAATGAGCTTCTTCACTCATCTTCAGGTGATTTAACTGTCATTTAACAAAGGTGGTGAGTGATTAGTCTTCAAGACCTCACTGCTCGCAAAGAATTTGTATTTTACTGAAATGCAGATTGTATTAATTTGGGATTGACAAGGTTTTTAGTAACTGAGGCTTTACATGTCAGAGCTGCGTGTGTCATCCAATTTTACAAAAATTCTTATTCATGTACACAATTTTTGAATGGAAGTTAGTATCGGAATAAAGGAACACGTCTCTCGAAATAACAACATTAAAGATGTAATAGTATTATAGTGCGGTACTGTGGTTATTCCACAAATGAGGATGGCCATATTGTTTATGGCAGCCCTCATTTCTCTTTTATCAAGCCTCACATCTACTTACAATGCAGCGTGATTTGGAACCCTGCTGTCCGTCTGTTTCTTCCTGTTGTGGGATTTCAGTGAATGGATGACAGAATTCAGCAAAGTGGTGGTTCAGGCAGGGAACTCACTTTTAAACTAAATTCAAATTGTAAACATCAAGCATATTAGGCACCTCCATTACCAGCCATTCGGCAGTCAAATGGCTAGTATCTCATTCGTCGTTCAATTAACACGTCCAATGATCAGCTAGAAAGGGGCTTTATATCTTATCTCAATCCATTTGCCCCCACTGTACACCAGAGTTTGCCCCCTCCTCCCCAGCATCCGCCTGTTTTTCAGCCTCGTTTTAGGGGGAAGGCAGCTATCCTGCCTCCCTGCCAAGGCTTCCATACAGTCAGCCTCTCCACTATCAGCAAACTAAATTATGGACAGGGGTACCTCGACGGGCGAGTCCAAAGGTCAAAGAGGTAATGAAAATATGTATAACGTAGCCTTTGTTGTCTAAGCTTTAATAAATATTGTTCTCTATCGCATGAGTTTTCCTGACTGAACTGCTGTTCTTTACATTCGTCACATCTTAACTGATTGACAGTGACTTTCAGGAGGGAGATACAGTGTTCTAATGTTGCTCAATACACGTCACACATGGAATTTTCTGTATATCCACCTTATTTCATTAACAGCATGATCAAATCCGAGGAGGGAAATCCCAGACTCGAACTACACAGTGAAGCATCATTAAGAAAGGGTGACTGCTTGAAACCTAACAACACTGGCATGCACTCATCCACATTGTGCACTGCTCAACATTCAAATGAAAATAAATGGCTTCCTCTTCGCCCATAGCTCCACAAATGGATCTGATGAATATTCTTACACACGTCCGTGCTGTCATCCAATGACATTGATAAACCACTTGCTTTGCTTAACTGTGCGTATTAAGAAGTACTTTATCTATTATGTACATTTGGGTATACGTGATCTAGTCAGTTGTATTAAGGATTTTGGCATAGTTACTTTTGTATGTAATGATTATCTTGTATCTTTTTAAATAAAATGGTGCAAAAGCACAGAAGCATGGCTGGAACATCAACAACAACAAAAAAGACAAAGCTGATTCAAGTGACTAGAGATTAGTTTTAAGGAAGCGTTCTTAAAATTCTATTTGGGAATCATGTGTTAAATGGCTGGGAAGTGTCCCTTAATAAGTATGTATCATGGTTGTAGCATAAATTCTTTGTTATGCTGGGGGGAATTAAATAAACTAGCAATATGCATGGAAAGGTAGTTTATCAGCAGGGGTGAAAGAAAAAGAGCAGTTGGTTTAGTAAACTGGTTTTAATGCAGTTGGGGCTTCATTAAAACTAGTTTACATATCTAAAATGCAAGTTGAAGGGAATTTAGCAGACTCTGGTAGGTTCTAATTTATTGTTCCAAAGCAATGCATCCTAACCTTTTTATAATACAGTGGCTTGAGAAAGTATTGACCCCCCCCTTGGCATTTGTCCTATTTTGTTGCCTTACAACCTGGAATTAAAATGGATTTTTTGGGGGTTTGTATCATTTGATTTACACAACATGCCTACCACTTTGAAGATGCACAATATTTTTGATTGTGAAACAAACAAGAAATAAGACAAAAAAACAGAAAACCTGAGCATGCATAAGTATTCACCCCCCCAAAGTTAATACTTTGCAGAGCCACCTTTTGCAGCAATTACAGCTGCAAGTCTCTTGGGGTATGTATCTATAAGCTTGACACATCTAGCCACTGGGATTTTTGCCCATTCTTCAAGGCAAAACTGCTCCAGCTCCTTAGTTGGATGGGTTCCGCTGGTGTACAGCAATCTTTAAGTCATACAGATTTCTACAGTGTCATACAGTATGACAGATTCTCAATTGGACTGAGGTCTGGGCTTTGACTAGGCCATTCCAAGACATTTAAATGTTTTCCCTTAAACCACTCGAGTGTTGCTTTAGCAGTACGCTTAGGGTCATTGTCCTGCTGGAAGGTGAACCTCCGTCCCAGTCTCAAATCTCTGGAAGACTGAAACAGGTTTCCCTCAAGAATTTCCCGGTATTTAGCACCATCAATCACTCCTTCAATTCTGACCAGTTTCCCAGTCCCTGCCGATGAAAAACATCCCCACAGCATGATGCTGCCATCACCATGCTTCACTGTGGGAATGGTGTTCTCGGGGTGATGAGAGGTGTTGGGTTTGCGCCAGACATAGCGTTTTCCTTGATGGCCAAAAAGCTCAATTTTAGTCTCATCTGACCAGAGTACCTTCTTCCATATGTTTGGGGAGTCTCCCACATGCCTTTTGGCGAACACCAAATGTGTTTGCTTATTTTTTTCTTTAAGCAATGGCTTTTTTCTGGCCACTCTTCCGTAAAGCCCGGCTCTGTGGAGTGTACGGCTTAAAGTGGTCCTATGGACAGATACTCCAATCTCCACTGTGGAGCTTTGCAGCTCCTTCAGGGTTATCTTTGGTCGCTTTGTTGCCTCTCTGATTAATGCCCTCCTTGCCTGGTCCATGAGTTTTGGTGGGCGGCCCTCTCTTGCCAGGTTTGTTGTGGTGCCATATTCTTTCCATTTTTTAATAATGGCTTTAATGGTGCTCCGTGGGATGTTCAAAGTTTCGGATATTTTTTATAACCCAATCTTGATCTGTACTTCTCCACAACTTTGTCCCTGACCTGTTTGGAGAGCTCTTTGGTCTTCATGGTGCCGCTTGCTTTGTGGTGCCCCTTGCTTAGTGGTGTTGCAGACTCTGGGACCTTTCAGAACAGGTGTATATATACTGAGACCATGTGACAGATCATGTGACACTTAGATTGCACACAGATGGACTTTATTTAACTAATTATATGACTTCTGAAGGTAATTGGTTGCACCAGATTTTATTTAGAGGCTTAATAGCAAAGGAGGTGAATACATATGCACGCACCACTTTTCCGTTATTTATTTTTTAGAATTTTTTTAAACAAGTTATTTTTTTCATTTCACTTCATCAATTTGGACTATTTTGTGTTTGTCCATTACATGAAATCCAAATAAAAATCAATTTTAATTCCAGATTTTCAGGCAACAAAATAGGAAAAATGCCAAGGGGGGTCAATACTTTCGCAAGCCACTGTACTATAATAATAAACTGTTTCTGGGAGAGGAACCAACTGCTTGTACCTGTACTGTTAATCACAATCACACTGATGATGTAACTGACCCCAGGAACCAAATGTTTGGTGTTGCATCTATGCAACAAGCACAACAGACTCCTAGGGTTACCTAGGTTACAATAAGTTACACTTGATGAGTCCCTTAGTCACATCCTAGCAAAAACAATACTCCATTTTGAATAGAAACTTTTGTGCATCTCTCTCTCTCTCTCTCTCTCTCTCGTGGAGGATTGTGGGAAGGGCTTGCAGAGAGGTGGAACGCCGGTGCGGTAGGACCGGGAAATTTAAAACTTTATTTATCTATTTATTTATTTATTTATTTATTTATTTATTTTGTTTGTTTGATAGTTACTTAGTTGTTCTTTTTGTGTGTTTGTTTGTTCGTAGGTTAGTGGTGTGTGTGTGTGTGTTTGTTTGTTTGTTTGTAGGGTGTTTGGAGATCCCGTTATGGGGTCTCGTTCAGGAGGGCTGGGGGCTCTCACCCGCCGACACGGGGTCCGTTGCCTGCCTGACCCCGGGGTTTCGGTGGAGGAGTGCCTGCTGGCAGTAGGAGAGGTGGTGGGGTTTGAAAATATTATGTCGGCGTCAAGAATGAATAAAGCGCTGGTAATATTTTTAGTGGAGGTGTCTCTGGTACACAAGCTGGTAGAGGAAGGATTTACAGTGAAAGGTGAATTTGTTCAGGTTTCCCCTCTAGTAACCCCGGTTACGAAAGTTATTATTTCTAATGTGCCTCCGTTTTTAAAAAATGAGCAATTAGAAAAGAATTTAGCTCGTTTTGGTAAACTGGTGTCCCCGATTAAGGGAATCCCGCTGGGGTGCAAAAATAACAGTGTTAGGCACGTCATGTCGTTTAGAAGGCAGGCGTTTGTCTTACTAAATGATCCTAACCAAGTCATTAATGTTGCCTGGAATTTTAACGTGGAAGGGATGAATTGTGTAGTTTTTGTCAGTTCCGAAACGATGAGATGTTTTTACTGTGGAGAACAGGGACACCAGAGAAAAGCCTGCCCGAGAAAGGAGGCTAGAGCGGAGACAGGGCAGGATCAGGGCGATGCTGGCGGGGAGGAAGTCGGGGGTGTTGGGGGTGAGCGGGAGGAAGAGTCGGCTCCTGCACCGCAGCCGCAGAGCGAGCCCGTGCTGACCGAGGAGGGGGCGATCCAGAGGGAAACCGGAGCAGAACCACCAACACCACGGCCTCGCACAAAGAGACCCAGCCGCAGCCTGTCACTGACGGGTTCGGAGGATAATACCGCTACTACTGAGAATGGTGAAGAATCATTCAAGGTAGTAGCGAAAAAGACACGAATTCAGCGGAAGGCTGCAGAGCTGCCGGATGGCAGAGCGCAGCCAGTGCAGAACTCCGAACCCGTGCAGACAGGGAGACTGCGGGCTCCAGGCGGGGCGTCAGTCCCTCCCAACGCGGAGGAAGAGAGCACAGCGCAGGGTGAGCCGGGCGGGGTGCAAGACTCTCCGCTAGCTGAATCTCAGCCGCCTGAAATAGTGACGGCTGTGGCAGAGACCGGTGTCAGGGAGTCGGAGGGAGCTGCGGAGGAGCGGATTCTCGGGGGCGAGCGAGAGGACAGCGCGGATGAGATGGAGGGGGAGCTCTCTGACTCCTCGCTTATCTCAGACATCCCTGATAGCCAACCCGTCAGTAAGAAAAAGTTATACACACTTGAGCAGGTAAATGATTTTATGATAGAAACAAAAGGGAAAAGGGGAGTAGAAATAGAGAGTTTTTTCCCTGATCTAAGGTTATTTCTCCACTCCGCTCACGTTATAACAAGGAAAGCCACAATAGAAGAAATCAGCCAAAACGTTATAGATTAAAAAAAATTGTTCAGAAAATTAAAAAGGATCTTAAAAGTGGTTCAAAGTCTCTTGTTTAAAAATGGCTGTGTTTTGTGAAGCTTCTTTTATTACTTGTTTTAGTGTGTTAGTTTTTTTAGCTATGATGGAAAGGTGCGTTTTTATTTCTTTTAATCTAAACGGCTGCAGACAGTCTTTTAAGAGGGCGCAGCTAGTCGGGTTTTTAGAGCAGAAGCAGGCGGGGGTGGTGTTTCTGCAGGAAACGCACTCGGATCAGGAGAATGAGGAGGCGTGGCGAGCGGAGTGGAAGGGGCTGTGCGTGATGAGTCACGGCGCTAGTACCAGTGCAGGAGTAGCCGTGCTTTTTAAACCCAGCCTGGGGGCAGTTTTACTAGATATGGATGAAATCGAGAAAGGGAGGATTTTAAAAGTAAGAGCTAGGCTGGGCAGTACAGTGTATGTTTTTATTAATATTTATGCCCCCAATAGAGGGGGCGAACGAATTTTATTTTTTAAGAAATTAAAGCAAGCTCTTTTTAATATTAATAATAATGATGTGGTGGTAGTAGGAGGAGATTTTAATTGTACTGTTAATTTTAATATTGATAGAAATAATGATGAACCACACCCTCAGTCCTCCAGAGAGTTGGCTGCATTGTTAGAGTCCAGTGACCTGGTTGACATATGGAGATGCCTGCACCCCAGTTCAAGACAATACACCTGGTCTCAGTATCACACAGACTGTGTATATAGAGCAAGACTAGACCGGTTTTATACTTCAAAAAACGATTTAAATAAATTTATCAAAGCAAGAATCATCCCCAGTAGTCTCTCTGACCACCACTGTCTATTAATTACAGTATTAATTCAATCAGAACCCCACAGAGCATCTTACTGGCATTTCAATGTAAAATTATTACAAGATGTAAAATTTAAGCAACAATTCAAACTTTTTTGGATAATTTGGAAAAAAGAAAAAGCACAATATAAAGATTTAAGACAGTGGTGGGACATTGGCAAAATACAAATTAAATGTTTTTGTCAACAATATACTATAAATGCAACCAGGTCACTGAACACAGCCGTGAGAGAACTGGAGTCCAAAATCCTCCTCCTAGAGGAAAGTTTAAATTCAGAATTTAAAGAACAGACCCTGGAGAACCTAAAGGAGCAGAAAATCGCGCTGGGGAGCTTGCTGAAGGAAAGAGTGAAGGGGGCGATTGTGCGTTCCAGATTCATGGAGTTGAGAGACATGGATGCCCCCACTAGTTTCTTCTTCAACCTGGAGAGGAAGAGAGCGGACAGTAGACAGCTGTGTTGTATCAGGACTCCTGGTGGGAAAGAACTGCACACCCGGGAGGAAATCAGCAGAGAGGCGGTGCGTTTTTACAAGGAACTTTATAATAAAGAACTGTGCAACATAGAGGACACTGAGCGGCTGCTCCAGGGGTTACCCAGCCTCAGTGAGAAGGAGCAGATTCAGCTGGACGCACCGCTGACCCACCAGGAGATGACCGCCGCTGTCAAGCAGCTCTCCAGCGGAAAGGTTCCCGGGATCGATGGACTGCCAGCAGAATTTTATAATAATTTCTGGGATATAATGGGGGAGGATTTGCTCCAGGTTCTGAGAGAGAGCCTCAGCCACAGGGAACTGCCTCTTAGCTGCCGTAGGGCAGTGGTTACACTGCTGCCCAAGAAGGGAGACCTATGCCAGCTTAAAAATTGGAGACCTGTGTCAATTTTATGTTCTGATTTAAAGATTTTATCCAAAACAATCGCTAATAGATTAAAAAGTGTTATTGGAACTGTAATACATATGGATCAAACATATTGTATACCGGGTCGCTCTATTTTTGATAACTTGTTTTTTATTCGAGATTTTTTAACTGTAAGTGATATTTGTGATTTTAATGTAGGAATGGTCTCCCTGGATCAAGAGAAGGCTTTCGACAGAGTCGACCACACCTACCTCTTTCATACACTGGAAGCCTTCGGGTTCGGTCCTGGTTTTATTTCTTATATTCGGCTTTTATATTCCAACATTTTTAGTATTTTAAAGATCAACAATGGGCTGAGTCAGCCCTTCCCAGTGTGCAGGGGTATAAGGCAGGGCTGTGCCCTGTCTGGTATGCTGTATTCACTGGTTATAGAGCCCCTGCTGCACCTGCTGAGGGTCAGGCTAGCTGGATGGACAGTGCCCTCCTCGCCCTCCACACCCTCCTCTGCCACAGTGAAGGTGTCTGCCTACGCAGACGATGTGACTGTGTTTGTGAGGGGGGATGCAGATGTCCAAGCGCTGCAGCAGACTCTAAATGAGTTCCAGAGAGCATCTTCTGCCAGAGTAAACTGGGCAAAATGTGACACCTTCCTGTCAGGCGGCTGGGATGAGGGCACCCCTCCTTTCCTGCCTGAGGGGCTGAAATGGAACAGAACAGGTATTAAAGTGTTGGGGGTGCACCTCGGAACAGAAAACTACATGAAAAAGAACTGGGAGGGTTTGTTGGACAGGGTGAGGGGGCGGCTGCAGAGGTGGAAGGGACTGCTGGCTCAACTGTCCTTCAAGGGCCGGGTGCTTGTTATTAATAATCTGGTGGCCTCTAGCTTGTGGCACAAGCTGGTATGCCTGGACCCACCCCAGGGCCTGGTGAAGGAGATCCAGAGAGTGTTGCTGGAGTTCTTTTGGAGCGGGAGACACAGTTTGAGGCCGGCAGTCCTCTACCTCCCTAGTGATGAGGGGGGGCAGGGGCTAGTCAGCATTGCCAGCAGGGTGGCAGCCTTCAGACTGCAGGCGGTTCAGAGACTCCTGTACACTGAGGAGGAGGCTCATTGGAAGAGGCTGGCCTGTTTCCTTCTCAATAGATTTGGGGGGCTGGGGTTAGGAAAACACCTGTTTTTAATTGAGAACACCAGTTTTAGTAAAGCAGGACTTCCTCCTTTTTATCAAAGTATTTTAAAAGCCTGGCAGCTGGTGAGGGTGGAAAGGGATGTGGAGTCCTTGACAGGGCAGGACCTGTTTGAGGAGCCCCTATTTTTTAATCCACTCTTTCCAGTTAAGTTCCTCCAGTCGATGACGCTCTGTGCCAGTTTTTTAAAAGCAGGTGTAACCAGGATGGTCCACCTGTTAAACCTTGAGCTCTCCTGCTGGCTAACTGCCTCCCAGCTAACTGCACAGCTAGGCTGGCACTCAGAGAGGCTTGCAGAAAGACTGATGGGTGAGTTGAGGGGCTGCCTCTCCCCGCGGCTCAAGGCAGTCCTGAGGGAGGAGTTGTCCAGAGGCACAGAGCAGAGACAGCTTTCCTTATTTCCAGGGATGATCGTGTCACCAGCAGTAGGTGAGGAAGGTGAGGGCGGTGGAGAGAATGGAGGGACTTTGCTTAAATTGCAGAATGTGGAGGAAATTATCTTTCACACAATGAATGGAAAACAGATATACAAATTGTGTGTTAAAGCCACAGAGTATAGTAGGCTAAGGGGTCTGGTAGACTCTAAGTGGCGAGCTTACTTGGCTGTAGAGGAGGGGCACAGGCCGGTGTGGAGGGTGCTGTACAAGCCGCCTCTCGCCAAGAGAGTGGGGGACCTGCAGTGGAAGATTCTACACTGCATTGTGTCCACAGGCAGGTTTCTCCATAGAGTGGACCCCAGCATCAGTGAGCAGTGCGCTTTTTGCTCAGCAGAGGAAACTCTCTTTCATGCCTACAGTGAGTGTGAGAGGCTGCGGCCACTTTTTAATTTACTGCAGGGAATCCTGAATAATTTAGGGGTCGTTTTTAGTAAGGAGCTTTTTATTTTTGGGGTTCTATACAGTTTTAAAATGAAAAACAGGTGTGTTCTTATTAATTTTTTATTTGGACAGGCAAAATTGGCTATTTTAAAGACAAGGAAAAATCAACTCTCTGGTTCTGGACTGACCAGTTTAGTGGTTCAGTTCAGGGTGCTCGTGGTCAGCCAGATCAGAGTAGAGTTTGAGTATTTTAAACTGGTCAGTAACCTGGAGGACTTTCAGGAGAGGTGGTGTGTGGGAGACGCCTTGTGTGCTGTGAGTGAGGAGGGGGAGCTCCAGTTTTTGTTCTAATTTTATTTAATTTTTGTTTTACAGTGTTTTATTTTGGCTTTTATCTGTTTTCAACAAAGAAAAAAACACTGTTTAATATTGATTTTTTAATGATCCTTTTATTTTGTTTAAAATCTGTTTTTAAGGAGAACACGATATATTTTAGGATTTTTTAAATTTTGCTCAGGCAGTAGGAATCTTAACTTTTGTTGTGTTTTACCTTTATTTGAATTTTAATGGATTTTATTTGGAATATTTAAATAAAGGATCTTAAAAGTCAAAGTCTCTCTCTCTCTCTCTCTCTCTCTCTCTCTCTATATATATATATATATATATATATGTGTGTGTGTATATATATATATATATATATATATATATATATATATATATATATATATATATATATATATATGTATATATATATATATATATATATATATATATATATATATATATCGCATACACCAAATGTGGGGTGTTGTGTGTGTGTGTGGTACAATAATATATATATATATATATCTATATATATATATATATATATATATATATATATATATAAAGATTATCCTGTTGTTTAATACACAACAAATATGAAACCCTGACAGTAACCCCTAAGCCTTAATATAACAGCACTGAGAAGATAAACCTAAATAAACTGATAAGAATTATTGACTTCAATTAATGTAATGATGAATTGCACAGCTGTCAGGCAAAAGGTAATCCAATCAATGCCTACAGCTTCCACCAGTTTCCTTCACATCCTTTGTCCTGAGATCTGAGAAATTGTGATGGTGCAACTTTATGGTTTCTAGATTTCCATCACCTCCTGGCCTGACCAAGGTCAAAGGTTTCACCTGAAGGTTTGGAAAAGTGAAATTTTTGTAAGCAGCATTATATCTACCATGGCTATTGCCTCAAACTGTGAATAATAAAGCATGATACTAAAGTGGATTACTAATTCCTGCTTCATGTTTCATTGTAATTATGGAGCTTATGTTTGCAATATGAAGTATTGATGTGAGTTGTAAACACATTTTACAGGTCACTCTCCTAGCCACCAAACTTTATGATGTCATGGTATTTCTGGACAGGGTCAGGTCCCATTTAATGGCTTGTGAGCATGTAATGGAATCTCAAAGGAAGTTTTAAATGTTTATGAGACCATCTTAGCCTGTGGAGTGAGTCACAAAAAACACATAATGTAATGAGTAGCCAGTAGCAATCATTAAAAGCGACCTGCAAGTTCAGCATTATTAAATTGCAGAAAGAATATCATTTAGTCTTCCTCATAAAGTACTGGATTAATCGGCATGTGATGAAAAGGTAATTAAGTCACAAAATGGTGAAGCTTTATTCTTGTGTTACCATGACATTTTTTAGATGAAAGAACTTGATTATTGCTGAAGAATTACACATTTTTCAACACATTTGTTCTTCACGAAATGATTTGCCAATTAATCTACCAACAGCATATATGCATGTAAATTAAAAATACCAAAGTTTATGTTTAATGTTTTCTCAGGTAAGTTCATAAGTAACATCACATTTACAGCGGAGAGCTCTATAAAGAATATGTGATTGAATTATTCAGCCTGTGTTTGTACTTGAGACATAGAATTCACTGTTGGATACCCAACACATTACCGGACCTTAAACTAAACATAACACACGCACTGATATAACAATGAAAATGTACTCTAACCATCAATCCACTTTTATCATTTATACCCCCACCTGCTGGCTATTATACTATGTGACAACCTTCCCAAATCCATGACTGCTGTTTGCTGTCATAGTCAAATTTCTTTCTTTCTTTTCTTTCTTTCTTTCTTTCTTTCTTTCTTTCTTTCTTTCTTTCTTTCTTTCTCTTTTAAATTCACAACATTTATATGAAGCACATATGGCCATATTCAGTGCAATGCACTGTACAGTACATTACATTGTAAAATAATGAGACAGTCAGTGGGATTAATAAACCAAAAGAACAATAACAAAACATTTCCCCTGGGTACAACAGAAACAAACCTATTCAACCCCTTTTATGTCAGTCATACAACGCAAACAAACTTGTAGTATGCTTTATATATTTAATATAGCATGAGAATTTCCAGTACAGGGCTGACAGTTTTCCGGCTACAGTACAACCAACAACCAACAAGTTGGGATTTTCCTTTTATTCAGCGTATACAGCAAAATTAGTTACTTAGTACACATTCTATAGGCAGGTTTCAGCTGAAGTACCTCTTCACAATTTTCACTTTACTGAATTGTACCACAGTTGCAATAAAAGGTTTTGGCTTTTTGTGCACTTTTCTTCCTAGTTGTTTGTTTTATGAGTGTGTGTTTAAGCCAAGAGCATTTAGATATAACAGTGGATCGTTTCTCTCTGTAAAACAGCATGCTAACAGCTCTCTATTAAACAGACAGTTTTGTATTGCACTATGACAAATGTATTAAAGGCATAAATGTAGTTACTGAATGTTAGTATTAGTATTTTCACATGCTTGAGTGTGCCAAATTTCTGATGAAATAGTTTTTTTTTTTTTTAAATTCAGTTCTTTATCTTTTGTAAAAGCCAGGATTTAAAAAAGAACCTTAAAAACTTAAGACGAATGTAACTACATGTGCTTTCCTAAAAAAAATTCCACAAATGGATTGCTTATTGTTGTCAACGGCTTAAGAGAAAGCCATCCTATATAATACTCTTCTCTATACATGGCATTTTACTTGTTTTCTTATTAATAAAATCCAACACAATACAAGTGTGCAACGCAATAGCAAGAGGGGCGAGGCACTAACTCAAATGACAATTTGCGGGTGATGCTGCCTCTGTTACACTGGATTCAATGATATGGTGTGCTTTTCAAGCACATCTTTAAAGAAATTATAAAGCAAACTGAAACAGTATTTCAGACCACTGACTATTCCAAAACATTGTATATGTCTTTAGAAAAAAGTTCAACTGCCAACCGGACAGATTCAAGCCAGAAAACAAGTTCTTTGAACTGTAATAAAACTAAAAAAAATCTTTCTCCTTATGTGCATAATATGATCCATGGGCACCTGCAGAATTACAGCATAGATAAAGCAAAAGGCACAGCTTCAGATATAAGAATCAATAGAGAAAAAAAAGAAAAGGCCTTTATACTGAGAGTAGAATGTGCTTAATACTCTAACTTGTCATACATACAGTATGCTTACTGTAATCAATTTGTGTAACTAGTATACTGCGAATTACACTGTATTAAAAAAAAAAAATGATTGGTGGATCATTTTGTTAGGTAATTGGCAGCCAATCATTCCATTACTACCATTCCACACTTTTCAAATCAAACAATCACACAGTTGAATGAAACAATTTAACAATCCCCAAACCAATTCAAGGATCACAGTCACCTGTGGTTGTGCTCAGGCAGCAACAAATCACACGTTTCTTTGAGTGCGCCCGGGTGGGGGGTGGGGGTGAGACCCCCCACCCCCCCATCTGCCATTATATATATATATATATATGCCTATGTCAATATATATATGAAAATAAACAGTAGAGATAATTATAGGTTTTTGATGCCATGGCTGTGTTTGAAAACAAACAGTAGAGATAATTATAGGTTTTTGATGCCATGGCAACTATACTCACATATTTCTATTGAAATTTTTTAATGTGTTTGTGACACTATCACACGAACAATAACATTTCTACATTTTTTATATTAAATCTATGAAGATTTTGAAGTTTTTTATAATTCAATTATTTTAAAGTTAAATTGATGTAAACAACTATTTTATGTTATGAGCGTCTAAAGTTGGGTTTTAACTTTTACGTGACCAGTCTATATCACTTTTCAGAATCTATCTATCTATCTATCTATCTATATATATATATATATATATATATATATATATATATATATATATATATATATGCTCTCTTACCTCATAGGTCTGATATATGTGGAATATACACTCAAAATGTAATGAAACAGGTTTGTAGCTCAAATTTAACAGGAACTTTTGAGAAATACTGTCGATTTAAATGAGTCTAAAAGCCTAGCCTCAAGCATGCCTCTGAGAATTGAAAATGAATAGCTGAGCAGCACATTTTCACTCTGGTAAGGCAAAGACACATTTTCTTAAGGTAATAAAACCATTTTTGCAGGAAGAAGCAGTTAAATCACCAAATTCTTCACTGACATGTTGCCTTTACACTTGCTTCAAAAGTTACAAGCTTGAAAATGTAAAATTATTGTTGAGTATACTATAAATCACTTAATAACTGCAATGGAACATGTAGGTGTTTGACCTGCTCTGAGTCAACACATCATTCTTAGTTTACAGTATCTTATGTAATCTTATAAGACAGCATGTAGCCGGCTGAGATCAACATGCTGAACTGGATTGGGCAGGTTTGTAAAAGAAGCTGGTCTGTTGTTCTTGTCTTAAACACAGACTTGCACGCAAGCACATACATAAGTACAGACACACGCAACTGTAGTATTTAAATTGTTCTCTACATTAACCTGCTGTTTACTTTATTAGCATCCCTATGTTTTTATTTGCAAAAAACATCAATTATTGTTACTCATATTAATATGTAGTTGTTACAAATAATAAGTATGTGTACAGTTGGTATTATTACTGCTATTTATGTCAGTTAATATGACCTTTTTGCTCAATAGTTCTGTGGTAAAGTGGCAAAATCGTCAGGATGGCGAACTACTGTGGCCAAGTAGTTTGCAGCGCGCAGGAGTAGAGGGGATGCGGTGCTCAAGTAATGACATACAACAATGTTCATGGTGTAATGGTGGTTTATTTATAATCCAAAGTCACTTGCCAACTGTAAATAATAATAACTGGCAATGCACAGCGATGTGCAATGCTCAGGAAATGCCCGGGGTTCAGTCCCAGAATAATAATGTTTGTAAGCACACAGAACACAGACACAGTCACAATTCCAAAGTGAGTGTTTTTCAATTGTGAGTGGTGAAATACATTTATTTGTGAACAATAGTGTAGTGGTGTCCAAGTTGGCCTTTAGTGACAGCTCCTGGTACATGTTAGCCGTCTAACAAAACAAACGTTTACAATTAGCACGACAGAACAAACACTAAACACTCACGATACTTTCACAGTCCTTCAGCAGTTAATCTGTAACCATAACAAAGGAACAGTTCACTCGGCCACTTCCCCTTTAGTACCTTCAGCCACGCCCCCTTGGTTAGTGAGTGCAATCGTTTTTCCTCCAATCTGTGATTGTCACATTGCTTCCTGTCTGGGGCGATGACTAAGTTTACTGTGGCTCCATCCCTTTCCTGGATGGTCAACTTCCGACTGACCTTGGAATGAACTGTCAAACCATCCAGTCTGGGGCACACTGTTCCCTTTATACAGTGTGGTCACAGGTCGGGAGGGAGATATAACCAAGATTAATTCGTTCTCTGTCACGCCACTTACAAGACTAATTCAATGAAAATCACAGACAGTTCTATGTTTTTGTGTCTTCTGACACACTTTTATTTATGCCAACAATGGGAAACAAATCAGAAAAACTGAAAATAAAACCTAGCTGCCTCGGGGCTCTGACTGAACTTAATATTGTACCCCTAACTGTTTCGGGAAAGGATAAGTCTTTTATCTCTCAGTTCAAACAAACAATAATGTTTAAATCACAGTGGGAAATCATAAACCAAGTCCAAAATACAGTTCACAATCCGGAAAAGGTGGATTGGGCTATCCCTCTAGACATTCCAACTGTGGTCTGAAAGGAAACAGGCTAAGTAGTGCAGAGAACACAACACTTTCACATGTGAAGGGATAGTGATCCCTAGATGGACACTGGGGTCTAGCTCATCCTTCAGTTGAGCTATTAGGTGTAGGATGACATGCGGAGTGAGACAATAATGCTTTAGCACCGCATCCTCAGGCATCCCAAGCAAAGTGGCCCTGGAATTGAATATGCGGGGTCTTCCTCTTCCTAATGTGTTCCTGCCTCTCCTCAACAAGATCCAAGTGTCGCTGCAATAGGAAGTGTATCACAGCAGCCATCCTGAAGCCAATGACAAAAAAAATGTTAATAATAAAGGATACCCTGTATAAAGTATAAAGGGTCACCAGTACATAATTAACTTAAAGATAATACCAAATTACTAAACGTCATATAACATTTCCTTTTAAAAATACCTTCAGGAGGTACCAAAGCCTTTATTTATGGAATTACTGTATCGATAGAATGGGGGATTTAGAAAGGATTTGGGTGACTGTAGATACAGAATATAAGAGAGACCATATAACAGTTACAGTCATGGAAAGAAAGAGGTTTAATGACAAGCATGCATTCCCCCAGTCTCAATCCTCTAACTGCTGATTGTGTCAGGTCTGCTATTTTGTTCATGTCACACTTCGGGAGGAGCCTATGAAAAAAAGAGCTAGTGAATAGTTATTGTTACAATGAAGCCATCGCGTGCAGAGGCTACGCCTTTATCCCTTCCCTATCTGCTTCCTCTCACGAAACCTAGAGATCTGGGGGGAGAGAGAGAGGGAAAGAATGTAGGAAAGCGTCATTCTGCCGGAAGATCGAGTCAGCTTGATGCCTTTGTTCTCTGATGTGCTTGGAACTTCTTTCACCCCCAGTGCCATGACACGCAACAGCTATTTTCTTCTGGAGTGGAAAGAGATAGTTTAATGATTAGCTCACTGTTATTGTTTAAACAGGGAAGTGTTTGACTGAGTGATAACAAATCATACCTTCAGCTTTGCAAGGTAGTGTAGTATTCCAGTTAATTCCAGACAGCCAAACCGTGTCTTGAACACCAGTGCAGACGCCACATTGAACTACATTTACTCAATGTCTTAAATAATAATAATAGTGGGTCCTTATGTTGTGGGATTAGACCAGGGAGGGAAGAAAGGAGGTACAAACAACAACTTTGCTCTGGTCTGTTTAGCCATTGAAGTTTTATCAGCGAAGCGCGAGAACTGCCAGAGACTCTCTATACAGCAAGGATAGTTTATGTGTTTTCAGGGTATTGGTGCAGCAAAAGTAAATTAGCCAAAAACACCATTTCACTTTTAATTTGTAGTTCCCAACCCTCTGTGGTAAAATGTAGAGAAAAAGAGAAATAAGTTGGCAAAGTAAGGTAAAACTGTCCTTTTTTTCTCCCTTGTTTTGCAGATTTTGAGGTGGTGAGCCATGGATTCCCTGCTGACCTACCCAGGCAGTGCTCAGCCAACTGTATGCTGCCCCCTAGGAACTCTGGGTCATGGTTGGCTGTGACATAGCCTGGACTCAAACCTGCGATCTCCAGACTATAGGGCACATCCACGTGGAGCACCTTTGCTGGATGTGCCACTCAGGAGCCCCATGAAACTACCATTTTGAAGTAAAAGGTAAAGATATAGGGTCGTGAGGGGCTGACCTGGTAAAAGCACAGCCGCGTCGTGTGCTGATTCGTACAATCAGGGGAGCGCAGGTTCACATCTTGGTTGTGTGAAATTACCAGTCTTCACTGGGGAGTCTGGAGGGAATGTCGCATTGACTGTAGCGCTCCCGAAGGTTAAGGAGACAAAACCATCAGAGACTGTTTCACCTCATCACACTACAGTGGACCCTACCTAGTGAACTCAGATGGACACCTGCAGGGCTAGTCTGTTCTCCAGAGGCTGGTAGCTCGCTGACATCTGCTCTCGAGTTCCTGGGTCTAAAAGAGGAAACTAGCTTGGTCGTGGGATCAGAGGATACCCACTGAACCTTCAATTCTCGTAAGCTGTGTGGACAACTGCTGCAGTGATGGGATAAAGAATGTTATTGACCTGAAATAGCATAAACATGGATTCAGTAGTCACTGAGATTTCCATTTCAGGACTCTGGACAGAGAATTTTGGAATAAATACCCCAAGCACAAGTTTTTATACCCAGGAATGTTTAGTGGGTTTAAAATACATTGTAATATGTAATAATGTAATATTTAATAATGTTTATGTTTTGATGATTTGAATCTGAACAAATGTATAGTTGTCCGTGAGTTTGAACTTTAATGCTTTAAACAATGTGTTTAGTTAACAATATCTCAATGCTATGTTGTAAACACAAAACAATGAATCCGATGGACTACTGCTTTGCAAATTCCACAAGAAAAATGATGATGTCATTACAAAGATTAGGGGAGTGAGATGCTGTACCTGATACAAGATACAAGAGAACTCTGCTATATCTGAGGAAAACAGAGTGCATGCACACATTCAGCAAAGTCCGCCACACAGTTACAAGCACAAAGGACAAGGGGCAGAAATCCCAGCCTGTCAGCTGATGAAGGGTTGAGATAGGGTTGAGATAATAATATGCTGGTAGTGTTTACAGGCAAGAACAGACTTCATCCCTTGTTTCCAGTAGAGGTATTTAATTTGAATACAGACAGACTGTACTCTGGCGTTCCACAATAGTAAGATCATAAGTAAACACTTGGAAAAGTAATTAACAATCAAGGGGGGAAAAAACAAACCCCACAGTCCCCATGCCACTTAAAAGACATGTTGATTTGAATTCAGCGCTTTAACATTGGGATGGAAACATCAGAATTAATTTTAAACCTTCAATAATACATGTATTAATGTGCTATATGTTCCCAGTTACTATTACTACCTTTTTTACAGTTATATAAAAAGATATTTATGGCAGGCAAATGTTCCATTTTAAAATAGAAATAAATAATTTAATATAATAAATGATATAGATGTCATAATAAGTGTGTTCCCTAGTATATTTCCATGTTGACAAAACAAGTTAATTGTCATCAAACTCGTATGTCCTGTAATATACATAGGCGTGGCGTGGATATATATATATATATATATATATATATATATATATATATATATATATATATATATATATATATATATGTATAGGAAGCAGTGTGGTCCAGTGGTTGTAACCAGAAGGTCACCACTTCAAATCCCACCTCTGTCAAGTCACTTAACTGAGCAAGTCACTTAACCTCCTTGTGCTCCTTGAGATGTTAAATCAATATCCTATGGTAAGTGACTCTGCATATAATGCACAGGTTACAGCCTACCTCTGTAAAGTGCTTTGTGACGGTGGTCAACAAAAGTTTTAGTACACCCCCATTTTTCCAGTTTTTACTGACATTTATACAGTTTATTGTCTCAATGTACTCTGAAATTAAAGTATAGAACAAGTAAAGAATTGGAGATAAAAAAGAAATCATGGAATCATTTGTTTAACAAAATGTAATCTAAATTTTTGACTCAAAGTAGCCACCTTTTGCAAATATAACAACCGAACGCACTCGTGGCATTCTTTCTACAATGGAAATCAAATATTGTTCGGAAAGTTCTTCCCAACACTGTTGCAGAAGTTCCCACAAATGTGTTGCACTTGTAGGTTGCTTTGCTTTCACCCTTCTGTCCATTTCATCCCAAACCAGCTCGATGGGCTTTAAATCTGGAGACTGTGCTGGCCATTCCATGATTTGAAGCCTACCATCTTGTTCTTTCCTTCTAAGGTAGTTCTGACATAGGCTGGAGGTATGTCTTGGGTCATTATCTTGCTGTAGGATGAACCCCTGACCAACTAGACGTATACCAGAGGGTATTGCATGGCACTGCAAAATGCTGTGGTAGCCGTTTTGGTTCAGGGTGCCACTCACTCTGTGCAAGTCGTCGACTCTGGATCCATCAAAAGAGCCCCAGACCATCACGCTTCCTCCTCCATGTTTAACAGTTGGGGTCACACACCGAGGAACCATCCTTTCACCTACTCGATGGAGTACAAAAACCCTGCGTGATGAACCGAAGATTTCAAATTTTGATTCATTGGTCCATAAGACCTTCTTCCAGTCTTCAGTAGTCCACTGGCAGTGCTTGAAACTGAGACTTGCTTACTTCGACCAGTGTTAAGCTGTGCTTGAAGCTGTTGTTCTGTGAGTCGCCTATCAAGCAAGCTGTTGACTCTCAGAAACTTGTCTTCTGATTCTGTTGTGGCTTTGGGTCTGCCAGACCTTTTCCTGTCAGAGCTTCCTCCAGTTTCCAAGTGTCTTTTGATGGTGTAGGAAACTGTACTCACTGACACCTTGGCTTTCGCCATTATGATAGCAATATACTACTTCCTGCAGTACAATACTGCCCAAATAGTGCTTAAGAGGGTGTAATAACACAGTCTGTTCCAACACTGCTTTTATACAGACAGAGGGTTTGTAAATAATAAAACAAAAGTTGGGACACCTGTAGGAATTGTTAGCATCAATTTTCAAGGCTTAATTTACTTCCATTGCTGCAGAACAGCTGTAAGTTGTTAACCCATTACTTGTTCCCTGAAAAAGGCCTTTTTGTATAACTCTGAAATGTACATGATTTTTCAGTTTTTGGTAACCTCTGGCAGTTTACCGTTTACCTTTGCACCATTTCAGGTTATTCACTGGACTTGAACTGCTTAAATTTCAATAAAAAATGGGGGTGTTCTAAAACTTTTGACTTGTAGTGTATGTGTGAATATATATATTGTAAGATAGCAGGGAGGGGGTTAAAATTTCTCCCTGCTAAAACCTTAGAGCTCTAACTAAACAAACTGGTTCCTAACTACTCACAGGACGGCTAAGCCGTTTACCTGTCACACCAAAACTTAAACTCACGCTGGCTTCACTCAGCACTTCACCTTCAATACGACTGGATACGCGCAGTCGGGCTCTTCACTCAGCAGCTCCGATCAGTCTGGCTGCCTCTCTTAAATACCCTGCACCTGGCTCTAATTTGCAATTACCACCAGGTGCAGGGGATTAACTAAACAATAAAAACAATTAACAATTACAAAAACCCTTAGCCCAATCACCCAACAGTGCATTCTCACAAGGTTTTAGCAGGGAGGAATTTTAACCCCCTCCCTGCTATCTTACATATCCTCACCCCCATGTGTGCAACACTGACCGACCATACCAAGGCCACCCCCTCCCCTAAAACACAACCACCCACACTCAAGTCCCAAAATGTCTATTTCCGCCTTCTTCCACAGGCGGACTTGAGGGTGGGTCGGTCCTTCCGGCACCTCCGGGAAGGGACCATGAACCGGCGACAAGGGACCCCATCGGTATGACAGGGCCGACGACTGGGGAACAGGAGGATGCAGCAGTGGGGAGAGATCTTCCACTGGGGACCGATGCAGCGATGTCCGATCACCCAGGGGAAGCGAAGCAGCGAACAGGGGGAGCACTAGCGACGTCTGGCAGCAGCCCAGCGATGTCTGGGTGTTCGGGAAGAGCGGAGAAGCAAACCAGGAGAAAAGCTGTGGCCAGTGCTGTAGACTCCTGGGCTCCAGGTCCAGCGCAGGGAGGTCTAGGAATACCGGCAGGGTGTCCAGGAGCACGGGGCAAGGGACCACACCTGACAGTGCCGGACTGGTTCGCTGGGTTGATGGAGGTGGGCGCCTCACCTCCTCCTCTCTGGGCTCTGGGAGCGGCGGCTCCTCCTCTATATATTATATATATATATATAATATATATATATATCTGGGCTCTGCCGCGTAGTGTAGAGGATGAGACCCGAGACCCCTCGCCGGTTCCTTCCTCAATCTTCCTCTTAAAAATAGAGACCTTGCCTCTCCTTCCTCTTAATTTTTCTCTCTGGCTCTTTACTTTCGTTCTCTAATCTTTTCCTTTTCTGTCCTCTTGAGATCTGGAGACCGTAGGACTACTTCTGCCAATTCTGGAGCCAATCAAACAAATCTTCGCTGCCACCATATGTGAACGATTGCACCACTTTCAGAGTTCGTTGCCCCTTTAAGACCAGACCCAGGACACGGAAATGGATTTTTAAAGCGCTGACGCACACTTTTTAATAAACACAAATGAATATAAACAAAACAAACAAAACAGAAACAAACAGAAATAAACACCTAGCTCTCCTTTAGAGCTCTAACTAAATATAAACTGGTTCCTAACTACTCACAGGGCGGCTAAGCCATTTACCTGTCACACCAAAACTTAAACTCACGCTGGCTTCACTCAGTACTTCACCTTCACCTTCACCTTCACCTTCACCTTCACCTTCACCTTCACCTTCACCTTCACCTTCACCTTTAATACGACTGGACAGGCGCAGTCAGGCTCTTCACTCAGACTGGCTGCCTCTCTTAAATACCCTGCACCTGGCTCTAATTTGCAATTACCACCAGGTGCAGGGGATTAACTAAACAATAAAAACAATTAACAATTACAAAAACCCTTAGCCCAATCACCCAACAGTGCATTCTCACAAGGTTTTAGCTGGGAGGAATTTTAACCCCCTCCCTGCTATCTTACTATATATATATATATATATATATATATATATATATATATATATATATATATATATATATATATATACACACACACAGAGGTCCCTCGCCAACCGCAGGTGTTACGTTCTTGAAAAACCCCTGGTTGGTAAATACTAGAGCTTATGGGGGGGGGGGGAGAGGAGAGAGACTAAGAGAGAGAGAGAGGGGGGGAGAGAGAGGAGGGGGGGGAGAGAGAGAGAGAGAGAGAGAGGAGAGAGAGAGAGAGAGAGAGAGAGAGAGAGAGAGAACTCGAATATCCGTTACCCAGATACAGAGTCGTGTTTTAAAATCAATCCCCTGTATTTAACAAATTAATGCACTTTCCCGTCACACACGATTTCCTACTCCGTCAGCAGTATTGTGATACAAAGCCCATCTGTTCAGTGCTACAGTTTGTTTGAATATCTGTCGCATCCCGCGGTTTTTTTTGTCTGCATGCCAAATCAGTCTGAAGCATTGCTATTAATTAATAGATGCGGACAATAAATTTACCGGCTACCAAACCTTGCCCCAGTCTTGACTGCTCATAAATATGCATGACAATGGCAATTTATTTATGTCTTTATCTTTAATTACATCTTTGTTGTATTATACTGTATTTTGCTTTATATTTTACCGTTTGCGCTTTTTGTTTGTGTGTGTGTGTTTTTTTTTTTTTTGGGGGGGGGGACGGGGGCGGGCCTTTGCGGTAAATAGTGAGACCCCTGTGCAGTTACACACTTCGCTTCGTCCAGTTTCACCTGACGGAAAAGCAGCCAAAAAAAGCCAAGAGACACGGTAATGTAACAGTTAATCATTAAACAGTGTTAGATAATGTGATGTTTTTTTTTTTTAAATATGTGTTCTTTAGCTAGTTTTGTGCATTTTCATTTGCAAGTGAACTGTGACATTAGGGCTTATCTTGCCTATATTCTGCAATTTTGAAAACTGACTTTGGATACAGTTTTAATTCTGGAAAGTACTTTTTTTGCTTGTTGTTTTTAACCTTTTGCTAAATTGCATTACCTTTTTTTGTATGCAGTCCTGTGCATGGGTAACATTTTGATTTCATTTTGCTGTTGGGTCGTTAACGGGGAATTTTACATACTGCTACAATACGTATCAGATTTAAAAGTATGTACTGTATTACAGTCCACGTGTCGTCTCTTGCCAAGTGGCATTATCAGAATCATATCGTTCTTAATTAAAATACATCTGTTGAAAATATAGTACTGTACCAACAAAACCAACTACAGTACATCTAAATGGAAGCCTACATATTTTAAAACACTGTCTTTTCAGATATGTACTTTTGATATGATATGAAATAATCAGATACACATCACGCGTATTTAACCGTCACTGATGTAAAAAATGGATAGGGTCGGATATGTGAGTGCTGACTGTATATATTAACAAATGTTTAATAATTTAAACCAAATCATTTAATGTGGCATGAAATCAACTTACACATGCCGGGAGGCAGAGCAAGCTGGTTCTTTATGGAGGTGTCATAAGCAGCTAGAGCAGCTCTGAGGATTAGAGGCATCTCCCAAGGCCCTACTCTGACTCACTCTTTCACTCCTTTGTAGTGTGGTGTCTGTCTTGAATAACTTAGTTTTTTGTTAAGATTTCCGAGGCTGTTTGGCTACACTTGCCTTCGGCCTGTGTTGTGGGTTGTGATGGTAGTCTTGTTAATTACCGAGCTCAAGAAGAGAGGTATATTTTGTTATTTATAAATTTCGATATGTTGATATTAACACTGAGGTGAGAATGTTGTGTGTAACACGCAATTTTAAGACACTGCCCGATGGGGTTATGAGTTGTCAAAGTGTTTTTTATTTCTTATTTTTGCAGGGGTGTTTCAGATATTTAAAGATCAACATTTCCATTAAATAGAGTTTATATATTGTCAATCTAAATGAAAATTAGATGCAGTGGTTTGTTCAAAAATGGAGATTTAACTAACAAGAAATGCGCTGTTAAAGAGAGCTTTGTGATTCTAAAGTCTTATTATCTTCAGAGGTCCTCTGCTGTTGGATAATGACTGCTCTACTCGGAACATGATTGTCTGAGAAGAGCAACATGGTTTTGAGGCTGACTTTCACTAGTTTGGAGGAATGGCGGGGTGCTGAAGTGTAGTAAAGTTTGTCATGGGGGCAGCAAGAAATACAGACAAAATGTGAAAAGCATTATTCAAGGATCTGTAGAAGCTTTACGGGCGATCCCAGAATTATTCTAGTTCCAGGTACATCATTCATCATTAGGCAAAGCACAGCCTTTCACACTAGACTGATACTGTTGGAACAAATGAGGATGTTTTTCTTTATCATAGTGTGGTGGCATATATATTTTTAAACATTATCTCTAGTCTTAATTTACTCAGTGTTAGGCAGACAGATGCTAGCTATAAGAAACACAGATGCTTGAGAGACCCACCAAAGGCTTCTAAGAAATTAAAGAGCACATCAGTGTGATCTGGCAGCAAATTCAAACAACTGAAAAGGAGAGGAAGGAGCTCCATGTGACATTCCTGGATTTAGCTAATGCATACGGTTCAGAACCACATGTACTGAGGACAATAACAAACTTAATGAAAGCCTACTTCAGCGATTTGTAAGATCGGCTGGACAATGGAACAGAGCAGGATCATTTTCCTCATCAGGTCAGCATATGATGTTCTCCCATCACCTCAGAACCTTAATCTATGGGTAAGAGAGGATCCGTGGTGTCCTTTGTATTCATCGGCAGCTTCATTAAGACACATTTTGACAAGATGCAAGGTGGGTCATAGCCAAGGACAGTTCCCTTGACATCATGACTAGGTGCTGCGATGTTTGTCCTTAGCATTGGAAGACAAGCGCAGCATGACCAACAGGATGCCACCAGTGCCAGCAATATGTGACACATAAAGAACAACTTTCCTCTGTCCAGTTGACCAACCTCCAAGATAAGGTATTAAAACAAAAACTCGTCTAGGACAACTGGAAGCTGCTAGACACTGGAAAATGCTGACCAGAGATGTTGGACAATGGCTTATTTTCCCACCTGAGACTGCCACCACTAACCTTCGACCTGATTTTGTCTCGTGGTCTGGATCAGCACGCCTTGTTCACCTGGTAGAGTTAACAGTGCCATGGGTGGATTCTGTGGATGAGGTGTATGAAAGGAAGAAACTGAAGTGCAACAGCGAGGATGGAGAGTCCAGGCTTACCCAGTAGAGGTGGGTTGTCGAGGATATGTGGCACACTCCACAACCCGGTTTCTCAGAGACATCCGATTCAGTGATCATGAGTTACGACACATAGTGAAGAACTTATCTGAAGCAGCAGAGAGGAGGAGCAACTGGCTCTGGTTGAGACGAAAAGATTCTGGTTGGGGACCTCAAGCACAGTAGAAAATAAAAAGTCAATTTAAAGGAAAGTAAGTAAGCTTGGCTTAGCTGAGTGGGGAATGGAGGGGGGTAATTCTGGGATGCCAGAATCACTATCGAGCCCTCTTAAGGTGCCATGGGCAAGTCGACAAAACACCAAGGATGGAAGGTGCCCACTTGAAGACCCTAGAGAAGTACCCTACTCAGCTCAGTCCAGACGGTTGTCATGCTAATGCGCTAGAGAGGCCACACTGTGGTTGATCCCTGGCACCAGCATTGTAGCCATTGTGTGTGTTGATGCACCTGGGAAACAAAATAGGCTGATCCCTGGAGCCAGCATTACACTTCAGCCATCAACACTTGGCAGAAGGATATGTAAATCATCAGATGGAAGGAAACACAGATGGATCACAATAAGTTTACAGTAAAAGAAGCTATGTCTTAGTTGGTGCTTATCTTGGCGAGAACAGAGTCCAATATCAGCATGAAGATTTAACACCTGCTCTCATGTAATGGAAATCACAAATTACTTTTTACTGTGAAGAAAAATGGGAGTGAACATAGTCTAGACCTAAACATATATGCATATTTTTAATGTTCACTCAACCATTAAGGAATGAATTAGTATCAATTCAACTTGAAATAACAAGATCATTTGTACATAACATGTATATGCGTGCTCATTTGAATTTCCTGTGCTTGAAAGTTATATTGTAACATTAAATACAATTAAAGACTTAATTGAGCATTATTTTCACTTTATA
Source organism: Polyodon spathula (assembly GCF_017654505.1). Taxonomy (NCBI): domain Eukaryota; kingdom Metazoa; phylum Chordata; class Actinopteri; order Acipenseriformes; family Polyodontidae; genus Polyodon; species Polyodon spathula. The sequence goes on along the minus strand of NC_054539.1, from coordinate 6,075,355 downwards.
CTAATCCTTACACAGTAAATGTGACGTGATGCTATAAATATAAATTACAGAATGCTGCTGCAAAATATTTTAACAACAAACAAAAAAGTAACTGAAACTGGTTTCTCACTACATAAAATAAAAATGACAGCTGAATTACCTCGTGGAACAAACAGATACACTTTGAATTTAAAATGGGTTGAAAAAAATATTTTAAAAGGCTAAACACAACTATAAGCCACTACTAGCATGCAGCACACATCGTATATATATATATATATATCGTAATATATATATATTATATATATATTCTATATAAGTAGTTGTTTCTCATAACATTCAGCTTGAGGTTCCTCTTTACAGGGTAGAAATTGTAACAGCCCACCCTCCCGTCTTCAAGACATGCATGGAATCTAAAAGTACTAGAATACTGTACAGGTCCAGGTTCTAGCCAGGCAATCGATCATTCCCATGATGGGGCAAACCAAAAAAACACAGCAACCTTACAAAGCTGATAGAGCTAGCAAGTTAATATGGTCTGGTGTGCAATAGGAAAATGAAAAGGAAAATACCTTAACAGTATATCTTGTCAAAGATAAGGCTTTCTGTAGCGCTAGTGTGGTATATTATCACACTCAATATGAATGATAAGTTTTGTCAGGATGAAAACTGACAAGCAGACAAGTGCTAGTTGGATTTGAAAAACCTTTGTTCCCTGCAGCACGGCTCAAACGTGTGGTTCACCAAATCAACATGGAGCTAAAGAGTTTGAGAGCCTGATGCTAATCTGAATCTACTCAGTTTACAATGAATGAAAAAATAGTTTGGAAGGATACAAGGGGATCAGTGATAATACTAGGAATATAGAATTTAAAAGGCAAATTTCCAACTTTGCATGTTGCCTCAGGCAGGCAGGAAAGCATGCCTGTTACAGCACACTGGAAAAAACAGTAGCAACAGCTCTTGAAATGCCCAGCACAGTTGTTAAAACAAGAGACCCAAATGAGTGACAACAAGTGTCTCATTTTAAATATATATTGTGAAAGATTGCGCCACTCACGCCGTTCATTGCCCCTTTAAAAGCAGACCCAGGACACGGAAATGACTTTTTTCAGCGCTTGCACGCACTTTTAATAAACACAAAATCAAAAATAAACAAAACAGAAACAAAAACCTAACTCAGTTTTGGAGCTCTCACTAAACACCAAATGTAACCTAACTAACACGCAGGACGGCTAAGCCGTTTACCTGCTACACAAACACAATACCTTATTTTGCAACAACTGCTCTCTCTCTCTCTCTCTCTCTCACACACACACACACACACACTCACTCTCTCTCACACACCACACACACACACACACACTCTCACACACACACACACACACACACACACACACACACACACACACACACACACACACACACACACACACACACACACACAGAGTCGGGCTCTCCACTCAACAGCCCTGATCAGTCTGGCTGCCTCTCTTAAATACCCTGCACCTGGTTCTAATTTACAATTAGCACCAGGTGCAGGGGATAACTAAACAATAAAACAATTAACAATTACAAAAACCCTTAGCCCAATCACCCAACAGTGCATTCTCACAAGGTTTTAGCAGGGAGGAATTTTAACCCCCTCCCTGCTATCTTACAATATATATATATAATATATATATAGTATCTATTATATATATATATATATATATATATATATATATATAATATATATATATTTGTGTGTGTCCCTCGGAACCGCTTGGCGTCCACGTTTTTTGAAAATATATATATATGTATAAATACACACACACACACACACACACACACACACACACACACTGCGTGCATGGTGGTAGGGGTCAGGCTGGTAGGTGACGCATTCTAAACATGAAGACATAAGCCCGATATGTGCTCCTGCAAGGGAGCCTGGCTCTTTCGGCACTATGCTTCAAAGCGCCCAGGTTCGCATCTGACCTCCGTCTGTGAGAAACCCTTGCTTGCAGAAGCAAGAATTCACAACTATATATATATATATATATATATATATATATATATATATATATATATATATATATATATATATATACAGTGCCTTGCAAAAGTATTCAGACCCCTGACCAATTGTCTTATATTACCGAATTACAAATGGTACATTGAAATTTTGTTCTGTTTGATATTTTATTTTTAAACACTGAAAGTCAGAATCAATTATTGTAAGGTGACATTGATTTTATGTTGACTGAAATATCTTGCTTGCATAAGTATTCAACCCCTGTGCTGTGGAAGCTCCCAGTTTGCACCGATGAAAGAAAATGCCCTAGAAAGGACACAGTTACCTTACCATTGACCTCCGCCTGTCACATTTTCTGGATAAAAACCCCACTGTTGAAGGGTCATTGGTAAGGCTGTGAATCTGAAGGAAAATGAAAACCAAAGAGCATTCTACAGAAGTTAGAGATAAAGCAATACAAATGCATAGATTAGGGAAAGGGTACAAAATAATATCCAAGTGTTTGGATATCCCAGTGAGCACAGTTGGATCAATAATCAGGAAGTGGAAGCTGCATCACACCACCCAGGCACTGCCAAGAAAAGGCTGTCCTTCAAAACTCAGCACTCAAACAAGAAGGAGACTTGTGAGAGAAGCCACAGAGAGGCCAACAATCACTTTGAAGGAGCTACAGAGTTCAGTGGCTGGGAGTGGAGTAATGGTGCACCAGTCAACCATATCAAGAGCTCTGCATAACACTGGCCTGTATGGGAGGGTGGCAAGAAAGAAGCCGTTACTCAAAAAGTACCATCTGAAAGCACGTCTGGAGTTTGCCAGAAAGCATGAGAGTGACCCAGCTGCGATGTGGGAAAAGGTTTTGTGGTCAGATGAGACCAAGATAGAGCTTTTTGGCCAAAACTCAAAGCGCTATGTGTGGCGCAAACCTAACACTGCCCATGCCTCAAGACACACCATCCTTACAGTGAAGTATGGTGGTGGCAGCATCATGCTGTGGGGATGCTTCTCATCAGCAGGGACTGGGCATCTTGTTACAATTGAAGGAAGAATGGATGGAGCAAAATACAGGAAAATACTGCAAAAGAATCTGCTTCAGTCCACTAAAAAACTTCAGCTTGGGAAGAAATTCACCTTTCAGCAGGACAATGATCCCAAGCACAAGGCCAAAGCAACATTGGAGTGGCTCAAGAACAAAAAGTTGAATGTCCTACAGTGGCCCAGTCAAAGTCCTGATCTCAATCCCATTGAGAATCTGTGGCACTATTTGAAAATTGCGGTCCACAGGCGTCGTCCAACCAACCTGAACAACCTGGAGCAAATCTGCCAAGAAGAATGGGCCAAAATCACTCCGACACTGTGTGCAAAGCTGGTACATACTTACCCCAAAAGACTTAAAGCTGTTATTTCAGCGAAAGGTGGCTCTACCAAATATTAATGTGTGGGGGTTGAATACTTATGCAAGCAAGATATTTCAGTTTTTTATTTTTCTTAAAAATATTTTCCAACATAAAACCAATGTCACCTTACAATAATTGATTTTGAGTTTAAATGTTTTAAAATAAAATATCGAACGGAACGAAATTTCAGTGTACCATTTGTAATTCAGTAATATGAGAGAATTGGTCAGGGGTCTGAATACTTTTGCAAGGCACTGTGTATATACCCACTGCACTACAGGGCAATACCAAAGCACAGAATTACACGACAAATACTGTACATAGTTATAGTTGCATTACTTTGTTAGCATCCGAACCAATAATGTGTTGAATGCAAATATTTCTGTGCAACATTGTGCTATTGTCATCAATGTCAAACTCATGCTTGCCATCAATGAATCACCACTCATTTTGCCTTGATAACATTATGTAAAAGGAATGCAGTCCCAGGTTTTTGTGACCAGTTTGGTAGATCAATCTATGGCTGCTAATAACTGTTAGAACTGAACCACGATTCTCAGAAGAAAGCCGCTGAAGATACACAGTATTTGCAAGTTCATTTCTTCCTTTGCACAAGGGTGGTTGTCTTTAGGATGAGGTATTGAGTAACTAACACAGGACGTAAAGTTTAGCAGCCAAGAAAAGGAAAGCCTTCGCTTATCATTCATAATGCAAACTTGTTACCTTGGAACTTGCAAACACCCTGCCAAGTATCACTGGCTACAAAGACAACATCTGCCTCTGCATTCAGATTGCCTAACATTTAAACATGAACTATTCTTTCCTCGGTAACACAGAAAAATGATTCCTCGACCCCCCAGACACGATATTTCTGCAATATGCACGCTGCAGCTGGAGCTGTGTCATAGCAACATCGGAGCAGGATCTCTGTTTATTTCCAAGATTGGAAAATATGAACTCAGCGTCTGGAGGTTCTTATTAAAAAAAAAACACAAAAAGACATGCGGAAGAGGAAACTGGTTACAGTTTACAAAGGCGTTTTGGAATGTATTTAATATACAGTACAAACAAAATACTGATTCATTTCCTAATACTTTCCAAGTTTAATACTGTATTTGACTTATTAAAATAATCATGAAATGTTGTGGCCAGTGAATTGCTGTATTGTATTGTACTGGAGATGCACAATTTGCAAACAACACGGCTTGACAATATTTTAACCACATTAGTGAGTTAAAGAGACATGAAAAAAGAGGGATCACCAATTTTCACCCAGATACCACTCTGTTACATATGCAACAGAATTTATTCTCCCACATCGATTTTTTACAATGATTTTAATGATCACACACAGACTATTCCTGACGCAGAGACACATACTCCAAAAGTTAAGGGTTAAAATCTTACGTTGCATTATAATACATCTCTATTATTTTTACTTGTGATGAAGGTTGTTGTTGTCGTCAAGCATCCTTTTGGCAATAAATACTGAATTGTCAGCAGACATACTGTAAATCACCTTGTGTGCCATAAACAGCGCATGTGGATACTGGGCTCTAAATGTGTGAGTTCGTATTTGTTTTGCATTCTTGCCTATTCCTCTCTACAATTAACTGATGGGAACTGTAAGCAACACTAAGAAAACCCATGTAATAAAACATGCTTTCGCAAAGCCTACTTATCAAGATGGCACTTCCGTACATATCTTTGTGACTGCTGCTCTCTGCCTTACCGCTTCTCCAAAGGATGTTGAAATATGAGGCTTCCAATCTGGGCTTCAGTCTCAGAAGCCAAGGAATGGGATGGATCCCAGCCCAGCAGCAAAATCAGATATCTTAAACAAATGCGTGTGAAAAGCTACCTGGAAACCTTCTCCTCCAGTGCTGATTGATGTCTATGGCGTGGTTTTGTTGCACAAAAACAGAAACCGCCACATAACCAGATAATACAAGTATTCTACCTTAAGGGATGCATGTATGTAATAAGTATGGAAACCTGTAACCCAAATATACTAAGAGCTGGTTTCAAAACCCCTGATTAACACATATCTCTCACTTCAGAGCCCTAGCTAAGGTAACATTATGTAGTCTATGAAATCAGACATATGAGTTGAGTTCATTTCTAGATTAGTACATTTAGTTAAACAATTTTTTGTCTCTCCAAAACACGGCCACCCAGCTCCAACAATGCAGCAACCCCTTTCTCAGTATCCTTTTGTAATGTTTTACAAAATAACAGGCATTACCAGTATTTATTAAAAGCACAGTTTTTTTTTATTTTTTTTTATTGTTTTTTTTTGGGGGGGGGGCGGCGGCAGCAGTTCTTTAACTCATTCAATGAATTCAAAAACCTTGTCTGCAGTTGATCCAAATACTTCTTTGACAAGCACAATTATCTTTACCTTTTTAATTTCACTGAAGACATATAATGCTTCCCAATTATTCTAGACATGAAGGCTGTTCTACTTAGTCCAGGGCCTGTCTATCTACACCCCTACAAGCAAAGTAATCATGACTTTACTCAATCTTTGCTTCTCTAATCTGAGAACAGATTTATAATGAAGAAACCAGGAGGCCCAAGTTCGTGATATGTAATAAGTATGGAAACCTGTAACCCAAATATACTAAGAGCTGGTTTCAAAACCCCTGATTAACACATATCTCTCACTTCAGAGCCCTAGCTAAGGTAACATTATGTAGTCTATGAAATCAGACATATGAGTTGAGTTCATTTCTAGATTAGTACATTTAGTTAAACAATTTTTTGTCTCTCCAAAACACGGCCACCCAGCTCCAACAATGCAGCAACCCCTTTCTCAGTATCCTTTTGTAATGTTTTACAAAATAACAGGCATTACCAGTATTTATTAAAAGCACAGTTTTTTTTTTTTTTTTTTTTATTGTTTTTTTTTGGGGGGGGGGCGGCGGCAGCAGTTCTTTAACTCATTCAATGCATTCAAAAACCTTGTCTGCAGTTGATCCAAATACTTCTTTGACAAGCACAATTATCTTTACCTTTTTAATTTCACTGAAGACATATAATGCTTCCCAATTATTCTAGACATGAAGGCTGTTCTACTTAGTCCAGGGGGGGTGGGGGTAAGATAGAGGTTTTCCACTAAATCCATAGTCATTGTTTGACCAAGATTTTGCAAGACTATTCATTAGCCTAGGTTCTTTTTCCAGGACTTCTGGTTGCGTCAATCAGGAAAACCATGTTCAATATTCCCTTCAGTGCCTTTTTGCCAGCCATTGTTCCATGGCAATGCAAAAGCAGACATGCAAGCCTCACATGCAAAGGCACAAACTGCGTGGCTTTGCTGGTTGCGATATGCCTTTCAGAGCAGGAGTTGTGATGTAACTGCAATTACATTTGTTTTTACATTCTTTTAGAAAATTATTCCTTTACATGTCGCAAAAAGAAAAGAACACCAGGAAGTCAATGCCTATCTGCATTTGTATTATGGCACAGAGTCATAAAAGTTTTTCTCTGTATGCATACCCAGCTTATGAAGTAATTGCAATACATTGTCAAGGTTAGCATGGCAAGTAAAATTGAAAAATGTCATTACTTCACTCTCTTAAAATAGCTTTTGTATAAATTAGTTTTGCGACCGCTCATTTGAGGGCAATTACAGATCTTTTTTATTACTTCATATTTGAATAAATAATTAACAAAGGCAGCATGTATATTGTACAATACATTCTCTAAATGCAGCTTCCATGATTTATTTAGCCATTTCTATTTTTTTTTTTTTTTTCATAAGGCAGAGCTTTTTAAGTGGTACAGTAAGTTGACTTATTTTATTGAAAATGAATCAACTTACAAATGCTGGTATAACACTGGATAGTTTTCTTATTTTATTAAACAAAAAAACCAAAAACAGAGTAATTGTAGCTCTAATTGTGAGTAGGAACACTAGCTGACAGGAATAGATGTGTATTGTCCAGTGTTGAAGGTTTCAGTGATATGGGCTTTGTCCAACATGACCCACATGTTATTAGAGTTCTAGAAACACAGTGTTTTTATTTATGTAAGTTAGAGTAGTAGAACCGGTCCTTGCTGTTTTTGCCTCCCCAACCTGCAGGAGCGCCAGAGACAATGTGACGTACAAGTAGAATCCTCAGTGAAGATCGGCAACTTCACTACCTATATGACTCTGTGTTGAGGGGTGCATGGGCACCTACTATCATTGCAAGAGAGACGCACTGAGATACACCTGCTTCCACATGATTGGTGCATATTGATCTAGTGGATCATGTCAAATGAACGCATACCATGCCATAAATTGTACAGTAGGGTTTTTTTTTTTTACATTATTAGATGTTTGGGCAGTGGGCTTGTGTGAAGGAATAGTTAATGTAGCTTTGCCCACTTTGGCTTTATAGTAACTGTTCTTTCCAGAACTTCTCAGATTTGATTTTTCCTTTCCAGCACTGGCCCACATTGTTTACAAAAGTTGATTTCATATTTCCTGTCTTAACACGTTACCATTGAGATCAATTCCCAGCACACCCTCGAGAACAACATGGCATCATCTCAGGGAATATTTGAGTGTATAAATAACTCAATTCAAGTGTGGTCACTGTGTAGGTTGCATGAAGCATCTACCACACCTGTTCCCTTTTCCATTGCAAACAGCTGTGGTAGGCGTGCTCAGGACTGTTCTCTGATTTACACTTGGAAAGGTATTCATCCACCTACTGCTTTACAATGTGCATAGCCCCAACACTTTATGCCACCAAGGTATCCCCTACACTATGACACCATAATGCTCTGACTGCATTAATGGTATAGCTATAGCATCCTGTCCCGTTAGGTTCAGAATGAGGTTTACTGATACTGCTACATTTATTTTTACTGCTATAGCAATTCATATGTAAGCCTTATTAGCAAAATATGACTTTCCAAAAATATCTATTTTTTGAGCAATAACTTTAAACTGGACTGGTTGATTTAACACGGATTGCGGTCAGTATTTCAATAATATTTGCACAACGTGACTTTGGACACTGTCCATTGGCCTACAGCTGCCATACTGTGGTAATGTGAATGTGGCCTTGGACCACAACTGTACTAAATGTATATAGCTTCATCAGACTGGGGAAATGTGGGATTGGGATGAACTATGATGGGGTGTGCATTTGTATTCTAATTGTTGCAGACACACTAACTGTGTTCCCATTATGAATGCACCTTAAAAAATAAAAAAACACAGTAATCTTGTTAAAAGTATGAAACAGATGTCCGGTTTTCCATTTTAGTCATATATTTTTATCCAATCAACCTACACATATACAGTATATTCAAGCAATCTCTACCTTTACTCAACTAACTCCTTCAGACACTTTTGGTAGCTACATAGATGTTCCACAAGAGGGCAGTGTTTCACACCCCAGTACTGTATCTTCCCAGTGTATGTGGGAACAACATCTAAATGATCAACAATACAGTCAGTCCAGCTGTATATTATGATTGTCTAAGCCAGGTATGAAAAAATAGACATAAGGCTCTTCACAATTATAGCAAATAAAACAGTATAGTAGAGCTACACTTTGTGTAGGATGGCCACCAAGGAAGCCGATTATTCCTGGCATCAAGTATGTCAGTTTATATATTTTTTGATTTCCTGCAGCTTTATAAACAGTGCTTTCTATTTATAAAGCTTGGCCTGTGAATTTGCTGTTCTTATGTTAACGTAGGGGTGTGTCAGCCCACGCACTTTGCTGATCAGCCAGTGTGAAGATATGTACTGAAATGACTTTAGCTTTGCCCCAGGCAGTGCACAGGAAAAACAATTTTCCACTTTATGAAGCTGATGAATCTACCAAAGAAGTGATCATTTAATTAAATTCACTTGCCAAAATATGAAATATTTATACTACCATTTTAGGTTCTAAGAGATGACAATTTCAAGGCAGCCCCGAGAAGAATAAATAAATAGAGAAGCAGGAAAGTCAGTATTGCTGTGATACATGCATATCAACTGCTTTATTCTCTACTAAATAAATAAATAAAATGCTTTAACGAGGACTGTAATAGAAGCAGAGCAATATAAAGGTGTAATTTTTACTGTGATCCAACAGGAGCTGAGCTTGGGAGTGAAGTGCTAAAGGTTCAAAGTACTAAGTAAAAAACCTACTGCCTATCAATGCAAATCCTTGTCTCGGTTTTTAAGGTTTACTCTCTGGTTGAGAGCATAGAATACTTAAAACAAATCCAAAGGTTAGAGGTCATACCTGTGCATTAAAAAAGAAAATGATAGCTAGCATTACCTTAGCAGGCTTTGCTCACGTGATCCTCGACAAATTCACTTCAAAGGCTGTGAACGGTTTACAAAGTGCTCCATGACATCCTAATTAATACATGTTTTTTAAATATAGGTTATACATACATGCCAACAGTCCGTGTATGGTGGGAACAGTCCCGACTTATTAGCAAATGTCCCGCATCCCAATGCATAGGAAGAAAGTCCAGATATGTACCCATAGAAAAAAAATCATTTATTCTGCACAGTAGAGCTAGTGAAAACCACACACTGTGCTCTTTGTGCGGCTGACACATCTGCTGATCACTAATTTATACAAAGGGAAGAGCTTTTTATTAAGCCTATTTTTACTGTCATGATGGTCCTGTCGAGTTGAGTTGGGGGGGGGGGGGTTATGTCTATAATATGATAATGAGTGTGTATGATGCTGTAGCAGGGGGAGATCTGTGCTGACTCTGCTGGCGTGTTCACAGTACTGCAAGAAGAGGGTGGCAGCCTTCCAACAACCGCCTGTGAATCATGGCAGTGACACGGGGAGGTGGGAACGTGGGTGTGTGGACTTTCCCCCTCTCTGAATGGCTGAGAGGCGAGTCTTGGGAGATTGCTAGCCCTTTAAAAAAATGCTCTGCTGTTTCCTCATCTCTGCCCTTTTAAACGTGCCGAGAGTGCGGAAGCGCTGGTCCACGACCGAGAACCAGTCGGAGAGAACGGAACAGAGGTTCAGAGAGAGACAGTGAGGGCGGGGAACCCTTGGGCAGGCCCCTGAATAGTATAGCTGAGCAGGCTAGTTAGCCAGCAGCGTAGGATGGTGATCCAGGTTGCACAGGCAGCGGTGACCGGGATATCGCTGCAAAGTGCAGCACCTTTTCTTTGTAGTTTTGTTACCGTTTTATTTTCCCTTTTTCTTTTCGCCTTCTATTCTTGAATTATTGTTTGAAGCACCTGTGAGTGCGCTTGCACCCTGAACAGTTTTACCATTATTTGATATTCCCGTGGTTCTGTTTACCATAGTTGGTAAAGCAGACCTCGGACCAACAGCGCCCTCTGCGGGCCAAAATAAATCATTGCGTCAAAATAAAACTGGGCACCTGTGCGGTGTTTTCAAGTTCACCTGTCTGTCTCCTGAGTCAGTGAATTACCCACCACCCTTCCGCAGATGCGTATGACTCCTCCCATGTGTATGACGTGTATGACTCCTCCCATGTGTATGATGCGTATGACCCCCCGCTGAACAGTTTCCAATTGTTGGCAGTTATGGGTTATTGTGGGGAGGGAGTGTAATCACAAAGATCAATCAAGGAATTGCACAAGTAAGCTTTAATCAAAGCAATTTGCTAATTATGTCTAATATGCACACTAGAGTATATTTAAATATGTAGATTTAGATATATATATATATATATATATATATATATATATATATTATATATATATATATAATGAGACTACGAAGAGTCTCTGTGACTGTCTCTTGATGTTTGTGAGTTGTGAGATAAAATGACAACTGACTGCTGCCAGTGGCAACTGGCAGCAGTCTATAAAACCCAATCTTATAACTTGTACCAACATCAAACTGGAGCTGCAGTCGGTTCCATCTCCTTTCTTTTGTATATACCCTCTAATTGCTATTTAAAAATAACCAACCTCTAATATTGACTCTGACCGCATGAGATATATTAACAGCTTCTGTTTTCTTCAGATATTCACAGCCTTCGTCCTTCTCTTTGGACGCTCATTGTGTAACTTTTACCATCAGTGGGAATGTGAGAAATGGAGTTCTGTCAGGGGTGGTGTGGTGGTTTGTGCTGCTGTCTCCCACCTCCAGAGTGGTGGGTTCAATTCTGGTCTGGGGATCTGTCTGTGTGGAATTTACATGTTCTCCCTGTGTTTGTTCGGACTAAATTTTTCTCTTTAGCTACCCTGCCTTTGGAAAATGTTTTCATAGGCAAATAAATTGAGGCTTTCAGCTAAAAATAAGTACTAAGTCATACCGAATGTCACACCTTCCCAGGGCCATTAGAACGCCAAAGAGAACATCACATCTTGGTAGAATCTTTAAGCAGAGTGTTACATAATTTGTTTTCTAAAGCTTACTCAGTGCTCTGTAATACAAATCTGTTTAGTAGCAGTACACTCTGCAATAAGGAAAATGTGATTTTTGGAAGCACACATGGTGTTCTTTACTTTGGCCTGTCCAAAAACCATATGGCATTGTTGGTTTTACAATCATGGGTACTTTTTATCATCTACATTTTCCTAGTATTTCATTCATAGCCTGTTTAATGTCCTAGATCACGGGTGGCCAACCCTGGTCCCGGAGAACCACAATCCTGTGGGTTTTCTGGGTATCTTTAAATCAGTAATGGCTAAAGACCTGGAAAAAATGTTAGTGTTGAGCAATTAAGAAATGAAGTGTTTCAATTAAGTAATTGAGAACTCGGGTGGAATGAAAACCAGAAGACAGTGCGGTTCGTCAACACGAGGATCACACACATCACACATAATAGGATATTAAACAGACAAGGAAGGAAAATGTGGATGGTATAAACGAAACTGATCTCAGAAATGCAATACAGCAATCCCACGTAGTGAGCCAAAACAGGCACACACTGAAGACAATGGAAAGCTACTAAGCGCTCACATACACACAGTTTCAGAAAAAGGAAGGCGACAGGAATTAAGGGTACAGCATCCCTTTCACAGATCAATAAACAAAAAAATTAGCCAGTAATTAAGACAATGTTTTAATTACCAGCTACCTATTTACTCCATTTAGCAGAAGGTGTAGTAAGGAAATCCTCACAGTATGTGGCCTACTTATACACGGACAACCAAGTCAAAATCACATGCTTTTAGAGTCATCTGGGTGGGAGGTTTTTTTTTCAATTAGTTTGAACAGCCGTTTATAGCATTTGCACACTTGGGCTTTCATGGGATGCTGTATTTCAAACTTATATTCATTTAGGTAGTTAGGTTTTAGTTCTAGCCATGCACTTATTTCTTATCAACTGTTTAAACACAGGGAACTTATAAAACTGTCAGCAATTTGAATTTGTTTTATCATCCACAATTGAAAAAAATATACCCACAGTATGTGAATAGGGCTGTTTTATAGCCCAAATAAGTTTTGAAATACAATGTACATTGTTGAAACATAATAGCACTGTTTAAAATGTAACACAATAATGGCACAAAACATCTTCTTTTAATCTTCCCCAACCCCTCCCTCATTTTCTGTACCTCCGTGTATACGTGCAGATATGCTGGCTGCACCCGTAACTGTGCTTGGCAGAAGCATTTCTTCCCATTGTCATGCATTTAGACTGATTATGATTATGGAGTTTACATATAGGCCTAATGCAAATCCCTAGCTATTCTATTTATTAAAAAAAATAAAAACAGTGCAACCACCGTAAAAAAAAAATGTGCATCAAAAGTTATGCAGCAGCTAATACACTGAATTAGGGGGCTAATCCTCATAAACTTCTGAATGAGGCTGGGATGCTCAGCAAGTGGGGGGAGGGGGGGGGGAGTTTCTCAATTAATGTTCACAGGTTTGCATTCAGCCATAGGTCAGAAGTGATCAAACGTCAATTTAATCTCAACAGGACAAGTTTCCACCACACACACACTGACACTAACAAATAAAACAGAAACCCAACAAGTATGTCAGCAACATACATCCCAGCCACAGCTGACAATTCAATATTAGAGCTATCGGTACGACGGAAAATCCTGACATATGTCAACCGTGGGCACTGAATGGTAAAGCCCCTTCGTTTCAGTTTTTAGAAAGTTTTAGAAAGTTCAAGAAGTTGCCCCACCATAACTGAAAAAAAAAAAAAAAAAGCATTCTAAAATAGATACCTAGATTGTAATCTTAACATGGTACAATTATGCACACAGTGACTGAAGGGGATATTGCCTCCGCTATACCCCCTTTGCTGGAGGACATATTTCCAGGACTGCCAAGAATTGGATAGACAGTGAACAGCTCTATCATCCCCTTAGATTAGGGGTGAAGACACGTTGGCAGGGCAGTTGGGGTGTGTAGTAGCAGCTCTGTGGATAAATACAGTCTACAGAGCTGATAATTCACATCCTTCAGCTAACTGAATTTCACTCAGAATTTCACACCCGTTGATAACAGCCCATTTGAACTGAAGCTCATCTGTGGTATCCTTTTCACCTCTTTCTGAATATAAAGCTGAATGGAAACGGGAAAACATAATGGGATGCAAGCCCATCCACCACAATGCACAAAAAGATAAAAATATATGATGCATCCATCTTATTAACAGTGAAAAAAAGCATACTTCTTAAACAGCTCAGATTAGCTGGTATTCTGAGCCTTGATCCAGGTACTGGTCAATGATACAGAACTCATGGTCATGCATAGTGCCTGGCTCAGGCTGCTAAGGGGGCTACAAAGCCAGAGTTGCCCAGTCTGTTGATAGCAGATCAGTTTCACAGGCTTTGTGACTTGATTTCACACAATGAGCTTTGCTCTGGTATAGGAGGGCTGTGTTCACTTTTTTATAAAGCCCTCTCTGGCACAGATTTCACTGTCTGGTCGACGTCAGCTGTTGCTGTCACCGCATCTGGTTATTATTGTAAGAGAGATGCAGAAGTGGATTGGAGCTGTCAGATGATGATCTGTCCGTTTTGGCACGCCTGGCAGCTCAGACATCTCACGCAATCACATCCAATCACAAGCTTTGTTTTTTTTTGTTTTGGTTTTTTATCTCTATAGGAATGCACAAAACAATACATGCCCGCGACTTGTTGATCATCACAACGATACTGCCCAAACTTTAAACAAAGAAGTCCCCCAAATGTTAAGGTATAAGACACCATTCACAAAACTTTAACCCAGGAGTATTATTTTTCCAGTAAGCTAAGCATTAATGTCTATATTAACTGCTTTGGATGATGTTAATGCTGCATATGAAATCTGTTTTGGATTATATTTTGGATCACACAGGCTGCTTCAAATCGTGTGTATACATTATATCCAGTATTACCATGCACTTACAACTAACTCCCATCAATGTTATGTGTAACCTTTACTTATTACAGTGTACAGTTTAGATGTGGTGAATTCAGGGTTCATTTCTTCTTTGTGTATTTCAATGTATACAGCATATCCATACACAGATATCTGAGGCTCCGGTCTGGTGTTTTCCACACGTATCAGTCTCCCAACAATTAATGGCATTTTTTTGGCTTGCATGTAATTGCATCACAGTACAAGTCAGATTTGTCACACCATTTCCTGGTTCATTGTTTATATCTGTGTGATTTACCCAAGATAATTTGATGTTTACAAAACAGCTTACACAAAGCTAATAATAGCCATGCCATTATGAATAAAATGTATATACGTGACAAGCATTGGCTGATTGCAGTTCACAAACGAATGGGTAGCATGTGTAAACATACAGCAGCTCGCGTGTGAATATTTGTTTGCGAGATATGTAAGGGCACGCAAGAGAGAAACCAGTTGCTTATATCAAGGCAAACCTGTTCAATTCGTGGGAAGCCACTGCAAAGAATGCAACATGAGAGTGTCATGATCTTAAAACTGAAATTAAGTGAGTAATCTTTTGAATATGTTGTAATTTAGGAATAGATGCTTGTGAAGACCTGCATAAAGAGAATTACAGTGATATATTATATATATATATATATATATTATATATATATATATATATATATATATATATATATATATAGCAAAGCGTAATAAAGTATAGTCAACTCTGGTCACGCCCAGTGGGTTTTCAATGGCACTGTGCTGGTGGAGGGGTTGGAAGTGTCATCTTTCCAGCGGTCCTGTCCACTTTTACTTTGTGTTACACATTAATGTAGTTACTGTTTTACTTCAGAAGAATACAAGAACGTAAGAAAGGTTACAAAGGAGAGGAGGCCATTCGGCCCATCTTGCTCGTTTGGCTGTTGGTAGCTTATTGATCACAGAAGTATCCCATGGTGTCAACTTCAACAACATTACTGGGGAGTTGGTTCCAGACTCCCACAATTCTCTGTGTAAAAAAAGTGCCTCCTATTTTCTGTTATGAATGCCCCTTTATCTAACCTCCATTTGTGACCCTCTAATCTCCGTTTGTGACCCGAATGACATGTACTATATAATAGCAACATTAAAGTTTAACACATATAAAGTGTAACTCATGCCGTTCAATTGTAATTGCATTGTTTTCAAACAAGAAAATGCTATATAGCATGGATACATCTACAAGCTAATTTGCATTTTCATTCTCAAAAAATGGCTGGCAGCAGTCCTTAACTCATTATTGTATTCATATCTGAATTGCCAAAAATCTTTCGACTCCTCACAGTGCAGGAAACACAATAATAGACATGTAAGGTAATCTCAGAGGAACAGGGATCTTGAGAAATCAGCTTATCTAATAGATGTCAACCTTTGGCAGTCCAGTAACTTGTAAACAAGATTTTCTAGTTGACCTGGATATGTGAAAAACTGCATGACTGGTCGAGGTCAGTCTCCAGTGTGACAGCACTTAGATTTCCAATCCAAACAACCCAGATTAGGGGGTTCCTTAAATGAATAACACTTCTTCATCTATGGCTGATGTAGATGTAGAGCAAACACTATAATTTTACATTTAGGTGGTTTAGCCAGATAATTGCATCAGGAGTAGTGCAGTGTATCACTGTGATGCCTCCTTCGTATTTCTGAATCTGGCATCGTTCCATGGTCTGTTCAGGATGACCCCAGTGGCACACTGGATAGTTTTTCATTTTCTATTTGTGCATCAAGGATCTGCATCTGCCATGGTTTGTGCATGTTGTAGGGTTGCCCATAAGCTTTGTGGAAGATCTTCTGCGAAGGGTCTTTCACAAGGTGTTTGTTTTTGACCCCCCCCCGGGTCTCTACAATATGTATATATAATGTCACTTCAAAACAATAGGTTAGTAGGCTACAGCAAACCCACTGCAAGACGATATGCAATTGTAAATATATATAGAGAGCAATTTGTCAAGTTCCATCTGTTGTCTATCATTGAAGCTGCCATTTCGTTTGATCATGAAGTGATTACAATATACACACACTTCATAATGGGAGGCACATACCAATCCTTCCCCAGGGTCCATGAAGACTCTCGGTGGCCCTAACTGGGTACAACCTATCACTCCATCAGAACAGCTGGCGCAGGCATGATGGTACGGAACACACAATATTGACGATGATCGCTATAAGTGTGAGCTTAAAACTTAAATAATTTACCAGACCAATTCCTTAAGATTTGCCCAAGGCAATAGAATAATAATAATTTAACAACGGTAACTGATTAAAACCAGGCAATGGCATTAAACGATTTGCATCTGCACGGGATTGTGTTTGACAGGATTTACTTTCTCATTTGTAAACATTTTTCAGGATTTATAACAAGCAGAGGGAGGTAAGATGTGACATGAGCGGCTAAGACATTACATAATTCCTAGTGGATGAGGGACCCCTACTGATCAGTTCAGGAATTACAGACACAGGCTTTGAGAAAGCTTGGGGAAAATGCGTTGGTTGCTGCAAGCTTATGAGGAAATAACGGAGCCAGATAACACATCAGGTTGATAACATGTTTATGGTGCTTAAATCAAAGCCAAAACTAATATAGCATAAACAGGATTATAAGGAAAACTGAAATGCAGAATTTATATTAGAGATACGCAGAAAAGTGATAGAAAACATTGTCAAAGAGGTTAAAACCAGACAACTTTCAGGCATACAGTAGCAGACAAAATTATTTGGGCAGTTAAAAAAAAAAATAGAAAAACTATAAAGAAAGTGATTTTGTGATTTCATTTCTAATTGTTCTATTGAAAGATATAAATTAAAGTAGAGGTAACAAATATAACATGCAAAATTGAATTTCATACTTTGACAAAAGCATTTGGGCAATCAAAATATTTTGCATGAAACCCATTCATTGCTAGTTATTGACAATTATCATGAATGAAAACCAACACCTGATGATAATTATAGAATCGTCACATGCTGAAAAATCAATCGGAAATTTGTGATTAAAAAAAGCAACAAAAATGGTTAAAATTAAAGAGTATAGGAACGATCTCAAAACGGCAGCGACACAACTAAACGAAAAAGGAGAAACTACCAAAAAAATAGCAAAAAGTCTCAGTTTACCAAAAAAGCACTGTGTGACTATTACTGACAAACACAGGCGAACGGGAACTACTGCAACTAGCTCCAGGTGAGGAAGACCAAGAAAGATTTCTACTAAATCTGGAAGAAGAATCATTCGAGCAGCCCGGCAAAGTCCTCAGATTACTGCAAAAGATTTGACACAAGAATTGAGAGAAAATGGTCAAGAAATTCACAAGCGAACAATTCAGTGATACCTTCAAGATGAATGTTCATGGGTGAAAAACCAAGATGCAAACCTTTGTTAAAAACTATACACAAAAAAAAGTGATTGGAGTTTTCCATTGAATACTTGAAGAAGCCTGATGATTTCTTCAACCAAATTTTATGGTGTGACGAATCCAAAATATAACTTTTTTTTACCAAGAAAGCAACACTATGTTTGGAGGAAGAGAGAGAAGAATTTAAAGAAAGATTTATCATGCCCAGTGTTAAACATGGTGGAGGTTATGTGATGATATGGGCTTGGTTTTCTTCCTCAGGCACTGGCGGCCTTTGTATTGTAGAAGGATCAATGAATGCTGCAAAATATCAAGAAATGTTGCACTCTTATTTGGTACCCAGTGCTAGAAGGCTTATTGGACGGAAGTTTGTATTCCAGCAGGATAATGACCCTAAGCATTCTGCAAAGTCTACAAAGGAATTTCTGAAAAAAAAGATTACAGTTATGGATTGGCCAGCTCAGCCCCCAGACTTGAATCCCATTGAGATGCTGTGGATTGATTTGAAGGCTGCTGTTGAAAAAACAAAACCAAAGTCGATTGCAGAACTCAAAGCTGTGTGTGTTGAAGAATGGGCAAAAATATCTCTGGAAAGATGCCAGGAACTGGTTTCAAAATACAAAAAGAGCCTGCAAGCTGTAAAGGAAGCAAAGGGTGGGCACACACAATACTGATGCAAGGGTGCCCAAATACTCTTGTCAATAGTATTGTTTTATTATAAAGCTGTTATTTTTCATTTTGTGCATGTTATGTAATAATGTGTTGTTTTATTATAAAGCTGAATCTCTAACAATTAAAAATATATATAGATATATATATATATATATATATATATCTCTCTATCTCTCTATCTATCTATCTATATCTATATATATATATATATATATATATATATATATATATATATATATATATATATATATATATATATATAGTTTCAGTTCAGCGATTCACATGTTTGTTTCTGTAAAGCACAGTGACATTACGTTCTGTTGCATGCTTTTCACAATTATTATTTTCACAATTATTCACATTATATAAACAAAAATACTTTCATCAGGTTCTGAATTTTATATTGTGATGGAAAAAAAGGCTCAAATCTACAAGGAAGTTATCAAGATATTTTCAGCCTTGTAGATGCAGCAACCCTCCAGGTTCACCTAGCAGGGATGAATGCAGCAGCAGTGGAATTACCCTTCTCGTTCCATTAGGGTTGTGGTTGGGATGCATCACTGGTCCACCATCATTTAAGTTCACTCATTTTGTTACATAAAAAGGGATATACCTTGTTAAATGCTATTATTCCTGTCTAGCACAGATCTTTAAACCACAAAAGTTTCATTTAAAAGTCACATCTTAAATGACACGTATGCTTCAAAAAGCAAGGAATGCAGCATGAAGGCACTATGCCCAGTCTATGAGCATAACACACTGGTGTGAGCTATGCAGCTGATGACTACAAGTAACCCAGCATGTTTACATTTGAAATATTTTGCAAGTGTTGTGTTGTATGGAATTGGTGACCGCATCTTTAATTGTGTACAGTTGTAATATGGAAATAGCATGCTGTAGCTCCCGTGCTCAGTGTTAGTGAATTTCTGATCTGATTTGCAGTGAGTTCATCCTGCTATTTAGGATATTAAAAACACCACAGCAAGCATATTCTCATATAGTGTAGGTGTTTTCATTAGCACAATCTGAGAGCTAAATTTAGTGAATGGCTTTTTTGTTTTTTTACTGCAATCAAGTAAGCTGCAGTAAATTTCATTTTTTATTTATTTTTGTTCCCCTGAGCAGTGCACTTCCTAATTAGTCCCAAGTATTTCTATACGTTCTGCGCACAACTTTCTTAAAAGGGTCAGTTTGAGAAATAAAATGAGTTGTCCCTGCCCCAGTTGCTAACAGTCATCCATATTCAGAAAGGAGTAGCACAGTAAGCACACCTGTGAATAAACTGGCTAGGGAGAAGCAAAAATCCCATGAATTTTTTACATTGTGTGTTCATTACATAACATTGTTATTTATTGTAACAAACTGAATTTATGGTATTTGAAGAGAGTCTGCACATAGATGTGGCAGATACTGGTTTGATGTACAGTAAGTGCCTGACTGGACCTAATCCTCAGCAGATACTGTAAGAAAGTATTGAGAGAACATGGAAAATACAATTAGTGTTCCACCTTCAGTATGTCCATGATTTCATATAGCACTAAAGAACAGCCAAGTTCAGAGTGGACTTTTGACAACCTGCAGGTGTCTCTTTGTTTTTGTTTTATTGTCAAAACAAAATGCAT
Organism: Polyodon spathula; assembly: GCF_017654505.1. Taxonomy (NCBI): domain Eukaryota; kingdom Metazoa; phylum Chordata; class Actinopteri; order Acipenseriformes; family Polyodontidae; genus Polyodon; species Polyodon spathula. The sequence continues at coordinate 6,054,979 of NC_054539.1, read as the reverse complement.
AGTTTTTACAATATCTGCCAACTCAAATTCCATTGAATGTTTTTGATACTATTCTGTTTGCACACATGCACGCACACACGTACATACCTCATGGTTTCAGGCATCTCTTTTTACTGCAGTACACTTGTCGTCTTATTGAGAAGTTATCGCAGAGCACATCTGAAGTGGTCAGGCACTTATCTGTGAATATCACAATGTACAGTATCTCACACACAGGAACTGGTTTACACAAAAACACATACAACACCCTAAGACGCACTAACACAAAGAGACATGCAGCAACCCACCCCCTAACACGCACCAACACAAAGACACATACAGCAACCCACACCCTAACACGCACCAACACAAAGACACATGCAGCAACCCACACCCTAACACGCACCAACACAAAGACACATGCAGCAACCCACACCCTAACACGCACCAACACAAAGACACATGCAGCAACCCACACCCTAACACGCACCAACACAAAGACACATGCAGCAACCCACACCCTAACACGCACCAACACAAAGACACATACAGCAACCCACACCCTAACACGCACCAACACAAAGACACAGAACAGATATATATTCCCCAGAGGCATTTCTGGGAAAGAATTACGCTAACCTGGAACACAGGCATTGCCTCGGCAAGTAATTCCAGATGTTGTTTAATATCAACCTTAAGACTGTTTGTCCCACTAGCCAGGCCTAACTTCTTTTCACCCTGGTGTATCGGGAGACACAGTCACACTTTCTACTTTCTGTCAATCCATGGTTTCTCATGCAGGATAGGATGTATTTCTAAAAGTTAAACAGAGGTCAGGTGAACCCTTAACTTAATTCAGAAGTAGTTACAAAATGTACCATCTCCAGAAACTAAACAAAGCCACACTTTCTAAATGATGATGCCTTTTATACAACTTTTGTACTTTTATAAAGTTGGGTTTGTACTGTAACAACTGCTACTATGGAATTACAGTAACAACTAGTTCATTTGTGGAGTAGAAGATTGCCATACCACTGTGACATCAGTGAAATCCCTTAGTATTTTGTTAAGATGTGCATTTTCCACAGCTGAGATATGTGTTTCAGTTTGTTTCTGTTTTAGCCAGTCCTGAAAGCCGGCCATTGCTCACTTCGTCATATTTTTTTGTATTTTTCTGTTTTGCTTTCTTCCAGGTCATTTAATTGTTATTCCTTTAAATCGGCATGTCTACTTACTAGTTATGGAATTAGTTTTTTTTTTTGGTGGTTCAGTATCTTCAGAGACATTCATATTTGCAGGCAGTTGGTCACTCAGTTTTATAGTTGCTGTACCTCTGTAACTGTAAACAAGATGGCTGCCGGTACTGCACAGTCTGTGAGCCCGTGCACTGAGTTCTAATATGTGATAAGGCTCAAACTGTCCACATCTAACCAATATATGGACAGCTGGAACCTTGCTCGACCAATCGCATTGCTTGTTCCATTGCCAGCCCTGGATTATTTATAAACTAATTTATATATACAGCTCATGACTATACAATGAATAAATCAAGCCATTTTATACTGGAAGAAAAAACTCTCATTGAGCCTACGAGCAGGTGAAGGTGGCATCATTCAAATGCACAATGCTGTTATTGATGATCATAAACATAAACTTCACCAAGGTATTATTCAAAATAACAGTAATACAATTCAGTTACAGATTGTCATGTTTGTACAGGGATATAACGCTACCATGTGACATTCCACTTCTTTAGTAAAAGATGCAATATTAGTTTTTATTCCTTTATGTTTACATTTGTGGATATGATGCTTGCCCTGTAATATATATTTAAAAATAAAACCATGTAGCAAGAAATCCAAATGATTTTGGAAAAAAAGTGAAGTGGAAGATCACGTCATGAACATGAATTGTTAGTTGAGCGGAAAGCTTGTCGGACAGATAGCTTGAAAGATCTTTCCAGAATCGACAGGTCATATCACATTGGTAAAACAAATGTTCAGTAGATTCCTCAGAACCGTTACACACACTGCACTGAGGGGAAACATTTAGAAAGAACTGGCTTCTCTTTAGGTTGATTGGGTAGATCCTATGTAGAATATTTAAGTGCATATCCTTGACTTTATTTAGAACTGGGGATGTCCATGCTCTCATACAATGTATCTCCTCTGGTACATCCAAGATGTTCTACCACTTTATTTGTTTGTGTTATTATTTTTGAGTTGAAGTATTTAACAGATTGCAATGTTACACAGGCTATTTTAGCTTTAATTTCCTTGATTGTGTTGTAGTTAGCATTGTAGTATATTCCATTTACATGACTTAGCAAACTGGTTGGAACAGCTTTCTTAATCTTCTCATATTTCCTCTGATGTAACATGGCTTTGGTCTTTTCTATTAGGCTGTTATGTGCAAGGAAGTTCCCATGATCCACAATGTCAGGATCACATGACACCGGGTGTGTCTGCACTTTGCATTCACATATTTCAGAATTTAAAGACATTGATGATTATTATTATTATTATTATTATTATTTATTATTATTATATTATTATTATTATTATTATTATTATTTCTTTTTAACAAAATACATTTTTATTACGTACTATTGCCCTGGCAATTAAGATTTTGTTACAGTACAATATAATACATACGACAGGTAAAAGAGAAAGGATAAACTACATTAGAACTCACTTAAAAATGGACAGCACTTAGCCTACATTACAGTATTTAGCGGCTGTAAACTGTATCATTGTTATGTAGCATGGTACTTTTTTTTTTTTTTTTTTTTTTTTTTTTTTTTTAATAGCCAGTACTGTAATGGAACCAGACTGAAAAAGTCACAGAAAACAGCTGTGTACCGAACTAAAACATTGACATGGCCATTGACCAGAGATTAAAACAATGAAGCAGTTCATTCTTTCTGGGTCAGTAATTGAACTTAATCAAACAACATTATAAAATACAGTTGTATATTGTACCCAATATGAACGTCGAAGGGAATGTTACAGTTAGATTTAGTCTGAGGAGTTTCATAAGGTGTAAGAGATGACATTTTGGCAGTGAATTTATAATTCCAACATGCCGCCATTCCAGACCCAGTAAAGAGCATGCCAACAGAGCTTCAGAAAACCTAGAAGCTGCTTTTATTTACCAACGGTGAAACACAGACGCAGAGAGACGATCAGCACTGTGGGATATGTCAGCAACTGTTTCGATGCTGTTGTTGTTGGAGGGGAACATGCAGAAGAGAAGCCTGCTGTTTCTGTATTCGTGCACTGCTGTGAGATCCTCGGAGTAAAGCCCGAGTCTTGCGCGACGGTAGATGATAACATCGACAGCGATATTCAATGTGGCATCAATGAGGGATTTAAAGCAGCATTTTGGATAAGCAAAAACAGCTGCCCCAGAAGAGCAGTCAGACCCTGCCATACGGCACCCACAGTGCTGGATGCAACAGCGATTCTCAATAATATGAAATAAGAACCACTGTATATTCAAAAATTGAGTTCTGTACCTTTGCACAGAACTTCAGTCTTCCGGGGCCCCATGATCACATCAAACTTATCATTAGTGACATTTTAAATAAAAGCTGCTCGTAAATAAATAAATAAATAAAACCCACGATTTTAAAGTTTTAGTATTAGTTGAATCTAACAAATAAACATGGTTGCAGCTAATAACAAAAAAGGTTTGAGGAGTTGTTCTCTTCTACCAGAGAAACAGTGAACAGTAAGGCGGACCATTGGTTACTATTGTCAGCTGAATGTTATATTAATATATTATATTAATCAATATATTATATTAATTACTATATTAATCAATAAATTAGCTTTCTGTGCACATCAGAAAACAGTTTATTTACATTATTGAAAATTTTGGTCCCTCATGAAGCTTTCTGGCTGTTCAGAACTAAATAACCATAAAACTAAAAAGCTAAATAAAATGCTTTCCTTACAAGATACACTCAGTACTTCGTTTATAAAAGTATAGCAAACATAACAATTAGTAATTTATTATGCGTGCCCCATATATATATATATATATATATATATATATATATATATATATATATATATATAAATACATTAAACATAGGGCTAGGATGTGAGTTCTAAACATTGTGGATGCTTGTGTCATACAGAATCATACAAAAAAGATGAAGTAAAAAACCTAAAATAGCAATTTAGACAACAGCTAATAACAGATACCAGGCTGAGAGAGCATTCAAAGCAAGAGAGAACAAAAGGGTTTGAGAGTATTTGAAGCAAGTGATTGTGGGAGCTGCACGCACTAAAGCTGGAAGAGAGATCCAGAGAGTCGAGGCCATGAAGCTAAAAGTCCACTCTCTGATTTTGGCATGCTTTTGCTTGGGTATAACCAGCAGGTCTGAGTCGGAGGACCTCAGCTTGTGTGCAGGAACAAAGCAGGTCAGCAGGCTGGAGATAGATATACACACACACACATATATGGGACACAGCATATTAAACCTCTGAGAGCATCTATTTAGTTATCAAGATCATTCAGGTTGAACACATTACTGGAAATTGACTAGGATTGAATAAAAAGTAAGTCTGTACTTCAATTATTTAAAAGATTGAAACGGCGCCTCAGAAATCAATGTGGGATCAGATATAAAGATAAAATTCAATTCTAGTTATTAAAAAAAAAAAAAAAAACATAATCCCAGACTACTGCAATGCACGTCTTCTGCTGATCTCTGTAGATAGATACCACCCTGTCACAACCCGTGTTTACCAGATATACACTTGTTTGTGGTAAACACACTCCCAAGAACATTCAAGACATCACGTTTGCAAACAACTGCTGAGCGCCATCCGAGTGCAGTGGATTTGAGTGCTCCTGAAGACAGGGTGGGATACAAGCCAGGTTTTCCCTAACAATTTATCTGTGTTTCAGGTGGGTGGTCGGTCACATACAGTACACACCTTACTGAAAAACCTGGAGTTTACAGATCATTTCAAACTTTAAAAACCTGCTTAAGTTGGCAGTTATAGAGCGCATTCATGCATAGAAAGTTTCTTACAGTTTTTAACGGGCAGAGGGTCACTTTGTCCTGGAGATAAAGCTTAGTAAGATAAGTGAACAGTGACCATTCCACCAATTTTCTAAGGATTAGGTCCTGATCCAGAAGCACCCACCGACCAGCCTTCAATTACAGCAAACCAGATCTGCTGTCCTGCCCATACCAACTAAAAGTGACATCCAACAGAAATTAGATAACACAAAACATGTCAGAGATTCTATTATAGAAGTGTCAGTCCAGCTTACGTGAACCAATCTGGGTTGCTCAACCACTTATGTCAAACATATATACTTTATGTGGAAAAACCTTGAAACAAACATTATTTGTCTAGGTTAACCCCCCCCCCCCACACACACACACACACACACACACACACACACACACACATCAAGTAAAATGAGGTCAAAGATCAGCGGTGTGTGCAGACCATGACGCAGGTGTTTAATAGGGTTCGGCCACCACACTCATGTCAATTTATTCCCCACACTGCCATCTTCTGGCATCCCTTGGTTAAGCAACACTGTTAATGAAATCTGACATACTTTTGACTGCTAGTGAATTTCGAGGTTCTGAGTACAATTGCACTTGTTAATCAGACCCAGTGTCAGCAGAATCAATGTTTGTAAACACACCTCAATCCTGAACACCCCCTTGTATTCCATCTATGGCAGCTTTCAAACAGATACCCAATTCGTTCTCCACCATTTTTGTCAGCAAGATTTATTAGAATACATAGAAGACTGATCATCTAAGTCTTGGTCTTTTTTATGCCAATGACTTGGTTGTGTGCTTTTTCGAAAAGTATCACACTGCAGGGTCAATCAGCAGTATACATACAGAAACATAACATCACATATAACTAAGGACAGAGTTTTGACGAACACTGTACATTTTCTTGTACTTTGTGATGTTAACATAAACACGAGCAAGCTTTGTTTTTTTTAAACAGTTACATTGCCACCATGCTTTCTTATTTACTGTATGCTTTACAAAGTCTGAAAGCGATCTTGTGCAACCAATAAACCACTCAGACAGACGCACCACCTTATAATCATTATCATCATCATCATCTTACTGATACAAATAGGATACATCCTAAAATAAGTGACATAGGCATCTCTTGAATTCAGTTCCACTCTTTAGAATAACTACAGATGAAGCAGTTTGACAGGCTGCACAAAATGCCAGTTTATCAGCCAAGATTATTATTGGTTGTTAGTTGCGTTGGAAATAAATTATATCCTGTGGTTACTTAGTAAAGTCCGGCCTTGTCGCATTTAACAGGCTGCACAAAACGTGACAATAAAGGGATTGGTGAGATGATATTAAGAGCGGTAATTTCTCAAAGAACCTATGGTGCATGACGAGTGGTTTTTCAAAAACCGTGATAATAAACGAGGTATGACATTAAGCGAGGTGATATAAAATGGATTCATCTGTATATACATACATTGTATATATACACTAACCAGTTAGGGTACTTTGTGAAACCAGTTTGTGAAAAATACAGATTCCACTTCTATCTACAGAAGGTTGTTTTAGAAAACCCCAAATCCATAACCAAATTCTGGATTACGATGACGCATAAAAAGTACAGTAGTGTATTTATTTTTATTAGAATTATTCCAGTTTGTTGCTGATCTAATAAAATACAAATCTGCCTTGCATATGGCAGCACTGGAACTAGGTAATAATATAACGGATATGTGTTCCGCCTTTAAGACAAGAACTGAAGACTGCATTTAAAGAATCTTGCCGCTCTCCATGAAGGGCATGTGCATCCTGCTCAGGATGTCCTTCTGCCCGTGGCAGCTGGCAAACTTATCCCCGATAGTGGGGTTACAGGGAATCCTGGTGGTGATGCAGATGCGCTTGAACTCGCCCATGCCCCTATCACTGCTTCAGACTCTGATTTTGTCCACTATGCAGTTTTCTTTGCTCCTAGGAAGAAGGTGACAACACCTGATTCCTGTAAGAATGTTATTTCTCATTGAAAAATACTTTCAGACCAGTTCAGTGAAGTTTTAATAACCCTAAGCATTTTGACAGAATGAATCTATTTACTGAGCAGCACTGAAACAAATTCCTTCAGCATCTCAGATTGTACAGCTTACATCGCTGCAGAAAGGCCTTCAAGAGTAAATACTACTCCCATTGCATAGCAGTTCCAGGTTTTACTATGAAAGTTTAATAAGACACACCTAAGCTTGTTACCTATACACTGTGGCTAATGAAACTCATAATAAAACCTGGCATAGTAGTGTTGTTTCCATCCCTGATGTGTCAATAGTTAGAAGTGAGCTTGCTAAGGAGAAATGCCTTGTGACTGAACTGCTTCCTCTATTGTTTCCTCACTTGTAGAAGGTAACTAAGCTCTCCCTGTGTTGAGGCTCACGTAGCTGTGGGAGGCAATCCATCGTCATCCAGTTTCTGCAACACCTGGGATCGCCAGGCATGACTCCAAACACCAGGCTGTCGTCTCACTGTTTGACCTTCTCCTCCAGGTCTATGAGCCCAGTCTTGTACAAGCTCCCATGAGCAAATCCCCTCTCCCGATCACGACCTGCAACAGAAAGGATGGTCGGTATTGAGACAAAGTGAGGTCATAAACCGAGAGGGATAGCAAAGGCCAGTTCATGAATGTCAACAGAACCCAGAGAATGAACTATTTCCTTGGGTTTGGCACATGACGCATCAGAAACCAGCCATCAGGTTAAATTAAACCCCAAAACTGTACTGTGTGACTCTAACACTTGTGAATTGAATTACTCCTGTACTGTTGCTTAAACACAATGTTATCATCAATAGGGCTTTACTGACACTGAAAAAACAACTTTTTTTTAAACTTTTTGTTAAAAAAAAGAGAAAAAATTAAATGCACTCCAGACTACATGGCAACCCCCATATCATTGCCAGTATACAAGATAACAGCAACTATGGTGTTTGTGCCGATGGGGTAGTTGTTCATGTTATAGTGGTCATACATGGAAGGATGTATAAGGGGCTGTGTGGAATTTGGATGTGGTCCAGCTTGTTGACTAGTATGTGTGCAGTGGGAAACCCATTGTTTGTTTACCTAAAAGAGGGGCAGGGGGGATAAACAAATATTAACAAGGCACAATTTTGATACAACCTTGTAATTCCTAAAATATATACAGACAATGACTCAACCTCAGTCTATTTCTAGAAGCTCAATGTAATAGCTAAACTCAAAAGAACAGGTTTAATTTTTCATTGACTTTCATGGTGATCTTTGTCCTTGAGCTTGAGCAGTACTGTGAACGTGAATTCCTGCCCTTGGCCTCACTTGTACACTGTACAAGTTCCTTGGGCTGTGGTTGTGGGGGGAGTAGGGGATAACGCTTGCCACCACGCTGAGCATGCTGTGAGGGAACAGCTCCTGATGAGTGGTTACCCCAGGTACGATTTCTCCTTCTAATATACCAACGTCAATGAAGAGGATGCAGAAAAAAAAGAAAAAAAAAAACACAGTACATATCGTATAGCTGTCACTGGAGGTCATTTACGGTGAAAAAAAAAGCACTTTAAAAAGTATAAAGTGTGGCAGGCTGGCGAGTGGATAGAGGCCCAGAGACAGACTGCAGTTCAAAAAAATAACTATTTTATTATAAATAAACAAAAATAAAGTGCACAAGGGCAAAATAACAGATACTCAAACACAAATAAAGCAAAAACAAAACTCACAAAAATAAAGTTTCCAGGCTGGGCAATGCCTTCACTGGATTTAGAAAATTCAAAAAAACCACAAAAAAAACACCAACCTGCTTCCTCAGCTCCCTCCTCTCCAAATGAGAAGCAGAGGCCTCCTTTTATATCAGGTGGCTGGGCGCTGATTGATCGTTAATCAACCTAATCAACTAAAATTTAATAAACCCAGGCAGGCAGGGGAAGTTAACCCCATCCCTGCCAATTTTGAAGATTTAGGTTAAATTTAAAAATCAGGCAATTTGTATGAAGCATTAAGAGGCAATTCATTTGAACTAATTAAATCTGTCTCATTGCTTTTTTGATGACTGAAATAAGGCTGCCCTTGCTGATAACACACAGCTTGTGAAAGTCAGCTTGTGAAGCTTGTGAAACTTACATAATTTTTAATTGCATTTCGTTCACCAGCTCAGTGCATGAGGAGATAAGGCAATGGGAGCAGGAAGCTATTAGAAAAGCTTATGAAAAGTATTAATAAGTATTAATTTGCAGTTCTACATTTTAAATGCATTGAATCATTTGCAAACTGCTGCATTCCTATTTTGAGGGCAGTCAAGTTCGATGTGCCAGTAATACAGACCAGTGAAATTTCACAAAGGCTATAAAGCTCAACACAGAAAATTGAGGTTTATCACCACTGTGGTTAGGTAAACACCAAAAAATGTATAATTTTTAGTCTTATTTTATATTGAGGCATCATACAAGCACCTAAAGGCCTATATTTGCAGAATTAACAGTTACATTTAGACTTTACGATTAACAAAACTGGGAGTAAGTTATCACAACCATATAGTTAAAAAGTAAATTATAACAGGTAGATGCCACTTAAAAATGCTCCAAAAAAATTACAAAAAGTAGCAATGGCACTCAATGGGTTAAACTGAATAACAATTAAAGACAATGAATGCAGTTGACTGCTTTGTGTCAAAATCATGTTTTTTAATAATGTTAAGAGTTTACCTTAAATTTGTGCAGGGAATCAGCCACAGAGGGCACTAGATCCCTCTCCCCTCCAGCCAACCATGGCTCTATCCAGCACTGCAGTATAGCAGTCTTGGTAGGGTTGGCTGGGCATGCCATCCTCTGGGGATCACACCTGGAACACACAACACGCAACACACACTCATTACAACGAAACAGCGTTAAAAGATATGGACATGCCACAGGATTGTCAGCAAATACTATTTCAATACCCTAGGAACAGAACCTGAACTATTTCAAAAGGAAATCATTATTAATCCTTGTTAGAGAGATGGGTTAGATATGTAAAATGATTTTTTCAAATAATAATTATAGTCAGTTTCAAGGTCACAGACACACTTAGCCTGCAGTGTTTGCTCACCACTGCCATTACAAAAGTTGAATGATGAATTCCAGTGCAGTAGTGGCAGCTTTGTGAAATGAAAAGAATATTGTGCACACGGTTACAATTTGCTGGTGGATTTTCTATAAGGACGAACGTATGAAATCCATCATTAGGAAGTGTGAAATGGATGCACTATAAAAATGTAATGTTGCAGGGTTGGAAATAAGAGTCCCATTCCACATTAGTTTGATCCTGTGAATACAGATGCGGTGTCTACAGGCATGAAGGGAGAGGTTAGTCAAAACCACAATGTGAAATTAGTGATTTCTATAGCTACCATAAATAATTTGCTTTTTTGTGTAACTGTTACATTAAGAAAACATTACCTATTAGGGTTATTGTAAGGCCGTTTAAAGCTAATCATTGCGCCAAATTTAGTAGCTCTAATAAAAGCTTGCCCACCGAAACTAATTATCTTACCCAGTGACAGACTAATGATCCTGTAGACCAGTGGTACTCAACTCTGGTCCTCGAGATCTATTCCAGTCCAGGTTTTTACTCCAGGTTTTTACTCCAACCATGTTTTAATGTAGTTAACTGAAGCTGTTAAGGGCCAATTAACTAATTTAGAACCTGCCTGGAATAAAGACCAGGACTGGAATGGATCGTGAGAGAAATGTAGACAGTACTATGTGACTAAGAGTGTATTAATAAAAATGGGTGCCCTTTGGTTATAACATTTGGTCACTTACCCAGTGTGCCAGACTAAGAGAAGACAACAGAGACAGCAGAACTGGATTGTTTCTCATCAGCAGGCTTTCATGGAATAAATTGCTATGCTAAACAAAGTAAGCAGTTCAGGGGTTAAAAAAGTGAACAGCTCTAACTAGCGATTCCCATACTAGTTCATATCTTAATAATCCTTTGCGGTCTTATGTTGGGCTAGGTCCGACATTACAATTTTTCTTTTTTGGCGGATGTCGAACCCTGTCTGACATCATCAAAAACATGTCAAACACAGGTCTCTAATCATTTTTTTATCCAGAAAACTGAGAAAAGCTTTGAATGGCCGATAAATCCGAAAAAAAAAAAACGAGGTGGACCTGAGCAATATGCATCGTCCCTTGACCACAGATATAAACAAACAAGATAGCTGCTTCCACATCCAGCACTCAAAGAATATCGCAGACATTTGCAAAGCTTTTTGAGATGTTATAGTAATAAAATCATGACTTGGATCGCATTATTGAGGAGTTTGGTGATAAAACGAGTGATCAGGAGAGGATTTATCAATATGCACTACTATGAACTACTATGATATGTGATAAATGCAGCGAACAAGGGGTGGGGCTGGGCTGGCGATGCAGTACTGAGTGTCCTTTTGATATGCAGTGCCTTCTAAACCTGTTTTGCTATGAATAAAATTACTTTTAAACAACTTGTGCAAAGTAAACAGTTTTTGTGTGAAAATAAACAGACTGCTGGTTGTTGTACCGCTCTGGAAGGGACAGCTTGAGCCGGAATCTCTCCCAAGGTAGTTCAGGGCCTGCTTCTTGGTGGTGCATCGTTCCCCATCACCATGCGCAGCATCTCTTCTCTTGTAAAAGATCAACTCCTGGGAGATCTGGAAATCTGAGATGTCAGCCAAGGCTTGGACAAACAAGCAACACACCCCATCAGTGACCCACCTGATAAGCAATTAGCAATTCCAATTTCACTGCCAACAGGCAAGAAAGACAATTTGGCTGACACCTCTGGATTCCCTTAGAATGAGCTTGCTCAGGGTTCTTTCTTTAGATTCCAAGTGGGAGCAGAGTGCTCCACTTGCTCATTTTCAGTTGTGACTACTCGCACCTGTATTTCTCCCTTCTTGTGAACTGTGGTATTGCTCGGCAGGGGTTCTGATTAGAACTGAGCTTAAAAACGAAACGCTGCTGCTGTGGTAAACAGGAAGGCTTGCTTGGAGCTGAGCCGATTGGGAGGTCCCGATTGGCTTGGGGGCGTGCCAAGGGAGCCTACACCTGCTTAACGCAGCCCCGAAAGTTGGAGGCTACTGCAACCATAGCTACACAGGCGGCGCTGAGCGAACGCTTGCTTTGTTTACATCGAGGAGCAGAGCATCAGCACTACAGGATAACTCAGTCACGTTGCTGTTTGTGGACTCGGGCAGTCACATCTTTTGTTGCCGATTTTAATACATGCATCACTATACTCTAATTAAAGAAAAAATTGGCTACAAAAATGTACTAAATTCAAAGGAATACGTGATCAAACAGTCAACTTCCCAACATATCGGTATATGCATTACAGTATTTGCAGTCCTGTTATTTACCATACTCAGTGTAACCCTGACCTCTGCCCTTCCATTTAGGTCTGACCATTGCGATGGAATAGTTTCTCTTCTGCATAATCAGTATTCAGATAATATTCTCTGTTGCATTCACTATGAAATAACCTCCCATCTCCTGTTAGAAAAGAAAATTTAATAATAGTGCTTGAACGGAAAGAAAACAAAAGTTAAAAACAGTGAACTGTACTAGGACATCTCATTACATTGAGGCGTCATCCATTTACCAGTACAGGAATTGTTTCAGGATGCAGCTCTGCAACTAAACTATACAGATCAGCGGTCCAGATAAGCTGTGTACCTGCCGTTTTTACATATTAAATAATCCGAAATATGCACTGAATTTAAATTGAATGCGTAAAAATACGCATAGCAAATCTTGTGCACAGCTTGTCTGCCTCCCCTCCCGCCTCCTCTAAAACTTTCACTAACAACTACATCTCCCAGAATACAATGTCTTCACCTACTAGGAAACTGTACAAGAAAAAACAACCCAACAAACATTATCCAATCTCTGGCTAGCCCTGTTGTCTTTGCAGCCAATCACAGTAAGAATAATAAAAATTCGAAACTATACAGGTTTAAATGTAAATACCCCAGTCCAGCTACAAATCCAACTGGAACCGTCGTCAGAGGCAACCGCTACAGAAAGGCGCCTATAACATTAAACAAACAGTTTTTGAATTTATTAATGTATTTCCTTATTTTATATTGAAGTTTTAACATTTTCAGAGTTTCAGAATTTAATGTTAAAATATAAGTAACATAATTAATTTAGTCAGTGTGATACCTTGAAAAAAATGCACCGAGTCGATAAAGAACCTTCTAGAACACACACATCATTCTACAGTAGTTCAAAGTAACATTGCAGTTAAAATGAAAGGCTCTTTTTTAATGCCTACCCCATTAACATTAAAGATTGTACAGTACTTATTGAGATCACTCATGACTTCAAGGCAATGTTCGATTTACTCCCTGAAAATACATATTACTCTCTCAGTGTTAAAATTAGAGGGTTACTCCCAGACCCAAAACCATATCTGGAGCGCTGATATAGACAGTTGATTGTGGTTTGTAAACTAGAATACAAGATTACTTTACTACAGTGCATTGTAGGTCCCATATATATAATATATTAATATATAGATATATATATATATATATAATATATATATATATATATATATATATATATATATATATATATATATATATATATATACGATATATTAATATATATATATATATCTAATATATAAATCACGTCATATTACTAGTAGTATATTACAGTAATTATATATCCGGGGGTTCTAAATTCAATAACTTTTTACTGGTAGTACTAAGTATGTTTGACCACCAAATGTCTCACTGTAAGTATTATTAAATGATAAATACATGACCACTCATAGTGATTAAATGAAATGTATACAATTCTACTAAGGTAATGGATAGTGCAGGGATGGAAATAAGACTCCTGTTGCATAGCATTTTTATCCATTCCTGGTTTTACTAGGTGTTCAACACACACATCTGAGCCTGTTGCCTATGCCTACCTGTGGCTAGTCAGGCTTATTTTAAAACATGGAATGGGAGAAACTGCAATTCAATTAGGAGTCCTGTTTCAACTTTGCAGACAACATTTTAAAAAAGTGTCCCCTGCAGTTACATGGTTGCCAATACCATCATATGTAAATTAGGAGTCATTTCAATCCATGCAATTGTACTCTATACACGAGAAAATCAGCTCCTGATATTTTATTAGAGTGAAACCGTTTAGCTGAGTTCTGAATCAATACACTTCTGAGGACTTCCTTACAAACCAAGTGCAACAACTTACAGCCATGTACCACCCTGGCAAAACATTAAATTCAGAATTATAATTGCATCAATTCTAAACATTGCTTATTACTGTTGTTTTGTTTGCACTGTTACCATAACTTCACAATGTAATGAGAAGAACCACTGTACTGTGTTACTTTAGCTACCCATTCCGTTAATCGAGCACTGAGCACGTGCACAATACTGTCTTGCACTGCTCGGCTTAACCCATCGCTGATAACATGATCAAATGATTTGATGAGTGCTCTGGTCAGCTCCTGTCGTGAGCGATGGTGTTCCTTCTTCGGGACCCCATGGCCTGGTTGCGTCAAGTTTTGCAGCCGTGGACTGGGGTAAATTATTCCACTTAAACGTGGGTCCAATTCTTGCAGCGCTCTGTGCACTAGGATGAGCGATATTATTTTAACACTTAACGACGACAGATGGGTATTGTAGTTTGTGTCGCAGGGACGTGCATAGTGGATATGTTTCTTATGGACTACGTAACCCAGAGTTCTTTGTGTTAGTCTGTTCCGCGTAAAATGTGTAACAGACCAAAAACAAGTCTTACAGATAGACTAGGAATCGTGGTCGAGAATAAAGTAACATGACTTGTTACATTATATAATAACATTATATTGTATTTGGTGTTTATTTGCACAAAATTATGTCACATGATATCTAATAACCCATAACATGATATTTTACATCAAAAACATACAGTGTGGTGCAATTAAGACAAGTGTCTCACACTGCATTCTGCATTGGTAATAAATTGACAATACATGTTTATGGGGACTACCTCTGCAGTTGAGGGACGAATGGTTCTTTAAACAAAAATAAATGCATATAACATTAGCCAGTTATATAGGCAGCGATAACCAATATACAACAATAGTAAGTCAATTCTTTAGTTTAACTTCTGATTTGTAATCCCTCAATTCTCCCAGTGTCCATATTTCATAGGAAATATAGAAACACCATGAAAAGCCATTATAAAAATGTTAATATACATTTACTATTTTAATTTTTTACAAAAATATATGCACAGTATTTTTTGGAAAGTACTATATATAGTTCACTAGGGACAGAAGTTTAGTTTTTCTATTTTTTTATCTAAGGTAGAAATGAAAACTGAAAAAACACTTTTGCATTACAAAGGTTCAAAACATATAACAAAGGCAAATATTGCAAACATGCATTGGTTGTTTACAGCAGTAAGCTCTCAACAATGGTAGTGTGTGGACATGTGCTGGTTCTCTGATTAAATACACTGTTTAAGCCTGAACCACGGAGGAATGAAGACAAGAAAACCTGACACCAGTATAATGCATTGTGCAGCCTTTAAAATGACTATCAGCTCTTGGGTTAATACTAACTTATTCACCAGTCTGCAATATCCCTCATTAATATTTTATTATGCGTTTATAGTACTTGCACCAGAATGATCCCACAAGTGCTTAATGCTGAAGCAATGGGATTTTAAATGTTACTCTTCGCACGGTGGTCATCCCTTGCATAAACAAAACCCCTGTTAAAACAAAACACAGACAATGAGACACATTTACTTTTATTCTTCATGATAGTGTTCTGAATACAGATGTAAAGATACCATGCACAAATCTGCTAAACAAGAGTAGAACACAGAGGATCGACAGACACATTTGATGTAATTCAGTAACACTTTACAGATTGATGATATGCTAGAGGTATTGATCTCCTCACATAGTTCATAGTTTGCACTGCAGGTTCATGATAAATAACAGCAGGTTTTTTATAATACGATCAACAATACATTCAGTATTGCACTAAGCTTCCCTGCTAGCCAAAAACAGTGCTGTAAAGCAAGACAAACTTTTTTTTATCTTCCTTCAGTTCTGTAAGCATGTATGCACATTTGGCAAGACAGATAACATGTGGGATAGTAGTGAACCGTATGTGATCGTTGCACTGCTAAGCCATCATTTGAAGCCTAAAGAGTGGGGGGGGGGGGGAGATCAGCTATATAAAGCAGCAGGACGCTGGTTAGTGATACTGCCTAATGACCAGCAGAGTCATGTCTCTTCTCAACACACTATAGCAGGATTGTGCTGAGCACTGTGGTCATTGAATTCAAAGTAACAGTTTTCCACCAACAGTAGGGAACAGACCTTTAATTAATAACTCACTTTTGAAAAAAAGGGGGCGGGGGGGTTATGTGTAACATTGATGGCCAAGAGGTTTATGATACTCAGATCCAATCTGTTGAAGTAGGATTTGCAACTGGTTGAAGGATTTGCAACAGTCTTGACTGGATTTCTCACGTTTGAGAAAGTTGATCAAAACAGAAGTGGAGAACAGCCATGCAATGGTGATGAGGACAGCTATAGCAAACACAGGAGTTGCTAATAGTTTGCATTGAATGTTAGTCATTCCAAATTTATATATATATTATATATATATAAAAAATACTTTTAAAATAATAAGCTAACAAGTCTACTCGTTCACACATATCTACTGTTCAGACACAATCTTTTTTGTCTAACAATGTAATAAACTGATATGGTCTTGTTCAGTGATGCAAGAAATAAAAGTTAAATTAAAACACTAAACAATAAAATAAATCTGAAACTGCACATTCTACCAGGCACGTATAATTCTTCAGGACCAAGAATCTCCCATCAGCATTCATCTGAACAGTCATTCTGTACACACATTCACCTGCATTTTGTTAAGGACCGTGTTTATAGAATTTATATACTTCGTAACCGTATTTAGTAATCTTATTTAAAAAACACACAAAAAAACAGTAAAAGGTTTAGTGTATCCCTTTTCAAGATTAGTGGGTTGTTCGCTACCTCAAACAGAAACACAATCAAGTATCTAGTACAGTTGATATGACTTCCAGCTCACGAAGGAGCCAATACTATGACTTTGAAAAAGACAGCCTTTAGGAAATAACTACACCAAAGTTTTTGCATTCATAATGCCCTCATTTTGCAGTCTAGGGTTTATAAGTATCTTGTGCCATTGTTAGGATTACATTTAAAACCATACTGGACTATAAGAAAAAGCAAATCAAAATATTTTTTGATTCAAAGTGTGTTTTTGCTGTTTTTCAAGCCAAGACTGATTATTAAATTAAAATAAGACATGCTGGAAGGCATGCTAATTATTACAATATGCAATATACAAATTCATCTACATAAAACCAACACTTATTTCCTCCAAACCAAACATACCCACAGTACTGGTTATTTTCAGTGTGAAATATTCAGACCTGTTTTGCATTAGTAATCGCTTCATTGACAAGCCAGGCTGTATTCCCAATAATGAAACCACTGGTACTGTAGATCTAGGTGCCACAGAGACCCTAAGCAGAGGTTATTTGAACCCCAGCACAAAAAAAAAAAAAATACAAATCAAATTAGTAAACAACTGTAACTTTATCGCCTTTAAAAACAAACAGTGAGAAGATGTTCCAAGCAAAACAAGGCAGTTCTTTAAAAAAAAATTTAAAAAATAAAATTAAAAATATCCTAATTAGTGCTGTACAAATAATACTAAAAGAACACAATATTAATGCTAAAACACTGTGGTTAAACATTGTTATCTCCAACCTGTAAACACTGTTTGGATTTTCAGTCAACAGAGTCATGCAAAGAAAGAATGAATAGAACTGCTAAATTTACCAAGCCTTCAAGGAGTTACTCTATTGGGATTTTTACTTGTGTGTATCGCCACATAGTGGCCAAAATATTACACAGATTAATACTCAAGCATCTCCGTGTTATTCTGCTGCTCAGAGCAATACTCCCTCTTCACCCTCCCATCTCTGCTGGCTACTTTGATGTTTCACATACGACAGATGCAAAACAAAATCCACGAACATGAAAAATACCTGAACCAACTGAATTTCAATCTTCCCAACCCTATAATTCGGGAGTCACCAAGTGAGTAGACAAAGGGTTCAAAATAAATACTGCTCCACACTGGCTCCATAACATCTTAATTTCCTTCAGTTCAAAAGAAAATAATAAATTGGGACCAATGATACAAAAGAAAAAATATTACAGTAAATTGCTAACAGACTTGGATACTAGCATAGGTTGACCAGAGTTTATAAGTTTAATAGGATCGTTATTATACTTGGAGGCGAGGGGGATGTAAGGCACTAAAGTCACAGGTGCTGTATGATAAAGTTAAATATCGAGATCTTACAACCATGTGTTGCAGTAAATAAAACCATTGAAGGTGATACAGCAATCCACCTCTCACAATCACCTACTGTGAAATAGCAAACCTCATCCGCATGCTTTGCATTCCCTTTGATATTCTCAAGCTCTGCACAGCAGCGATCCTGCATATACCAAATCCCTATTGCAATGAAATAGCCATTGATTTTGATCACTCATATACGTTACTCCTCAAGCAATATACAGGCTACATTTTGGAATATTCTGGAGAAGAATTTGCAAGAAAAAAGTTCTGTGCCAATCCAGTACCGCTGGCATTTGGGTTCATTTTAAAGGGTATTCCATTTTTTGTTTAAGGCTGCACTTCAGTTGTTTCCCCTACCATTTCACCCGTCACTCAAATGAAAGCCAGCGAGACTGAGGTGAAAAAAAAAAAAAAAAAAAAACAGCTTGAATTGGAAATAGCAGAGGCCCTCTTCTATTTACAGCTTGATAAAGGGGGATGGCTGGCTGGGTGCTTTCTGAGAGGAGTCAGTCAGAGGAAAGACGCTGGAAATCGCCACGTCCACTATTCCTTGGCAGAGCTCAGGGTAAAGCTTCCTGAAAGAGACAAGAAAAGAAGAGTGCCAAAGAGTCCTCAAACACACTCTCAGAAGATACAAACAGATGAGGAATATCCTTTGTTATCTGTCAGATTGAAATGAGGCATAACCACAACCACAGCTTCTGAAACCTTTCTGCTGTTGAACAACTAAGGACTGTTGAGATTCTGTTATAGACTTCTGAGTGGAATTGGTCTTGTCCTGCCAGATCTTACCAAGCTCCTCTTTGCTTAGTTTAACACTGTATTTGTACGTAGATGCTGGTTTTTTTTGTTTTGTTTTATAGCACAGTCAAGCACAAGGCACTTAGATAAGCCATTATAAAAAGTGTTCCATACTGTACAAATGCAAGGGCACTAGATCCCCTATCTCTGGGGAGGCAACATTATAACGCAGAGTTCTGTGGGGATGTCCTAAGACTGCTGTAATATTACTCTAAATCAGAGACCTTATTAGTGCTGATGAACAACAAAAAAGGTATCTACTTCTAGTCAGCAGAATTATGAAGGAAAAAAAAACAAACAACTAACAGACATGCACATTTTAATATGGGACTTAACCAATCCACTACATATTACTTGTATTATTGAGTGACCCAAGCATTGATCCAAATGAGAGAAAAAAAAAATCAACACCTATTAAAACTAATAGTAATAGACCTCTGATGATGAAAATTGTGAGTTTTTGGAATTCTGAATATTTTGGCCAAAATTGTGGAAATGTTGCTAATATGCAACACTGGTACTGGAACATAAAAAAAATATATATATTTTTTTTTCATTCAGCATCCCTGAAACTACAGAAATCAAAGCAAATAACACCTTATAACTTCTAACATTATGCCTAGAAGAGCACTCGAATCCTTTCTTGAGGTTTGTAGTTTAGGAGTGATACTGGAGGAAGCAATTCTGTTCTGTGAAGCACAGACGTTACATGCGACATGCAATCATATTTGATACATGCAATAGTGGTATAGCCATCTGCACAGGTTTTGCAGCAACCTCTTTTCTCAAATTTGATGGGCCAGTGTCCAACATTGTCCCAGAGGACACCCAGGGGAGGACCTGTGCAGGGCTTCTTGTTGGTTATAGGTATGCTGGTGGTCACTGTCATCATGATTATGGATAGTTTCTAGTATATCTATCACCGAGTACAGTTATTTCTTTTAAGTGTTGGACATCCTGAAATAACTGTCTGCACTTGGAATTACTCACAACATATCTACAGTGCCCTGGCAGAATACAATGAGCACCGGGGACATGTTACTGTACCCCCGTGATGGAGTCTGCTTAATGTCTGCAGTAATGATATAACACTGTACACAACACTAGATTTCAGAACATAGCCAGATATTTTGTGAGCAAGCTCTGCCAGCGGGGTAAATTGGGCAATAAAGACAAGCCTCCATTGCACATTTTACCACTGTGAATATAAGAGAATGGGTAAAGCATGCAGTGTGGCGCGTTGTCTTTATTGCCTAATTTACCCAACTGAAACAGCTGCTCACTAAACACCTTGGTATTTTCTGAAACACAGTTGGTTCCTCTATAAGACCAATGGGAGATATGTAATAAACAAGTGTTTTATATATATTTTTTATATATATATATATATATATATATATATATATATATATATATATTATATATATATATATATATATATTTATATATATATATATATATATATATATATATATATATATATATATATATATATATATATATATATATATATATATATATATATAGACACACACACACACACACACACACACACATACTGAGTGTGATTTTTAAGCCTTGACACAATTGAGACATGGATTGTGTATGTGTGTCATTCAGAGGGTAAACGGGCAAGACAAAAGATTTAAATGCCTTTGAACAGGGTATGGTAGTAGGTGCCAGGTGCGCTGGTTTGAGTGTGTCAAGAACTGCAATGCTGCTGGGTTTTTCACGCTCAACAGTTTCCCATGTGTATCAAGGATGTCCAAAACGTCTCATTGATGAAAGAGGCCAAAGGAGGCTGACACAAATTGTGCTGAGCAACAGACGGGCTACAGTTAGTCAACTGACAGTCCAGTACAACATTGGTGCCGAAAGACCCACTTCTTTCAGCAAAACACAAGAAACTGCGGTTGCAGTCGGCGAAGGAACAAACTGGAGGATTGGAAAAACATTACCTGGTCCGACAAATCCCGGTTCCTGCTGTTTCACGCTGATAGGAGGACTAGGGTATGGAGAAAACCACATGAGTACATGCATCCATCATGCCACGTGTCAACATTGCAGGCTGGTGGTGGTATGATGGTGTGTGATGCGTTTTCATGGCACACATTGGGCCCCTTGATAAAAGTGGAGCAATGTTTGAATGCCACAGGATATCTGAACACCATTGCCAATCTGGTGCATCCCTTCATGGCGGCAGTGTATCCATCTGCTAATGGATTTTTTCAGCAGGATAATGCCCTATGCCACAAGGCTAGGATTGTCCAGGAATGGTTGCACGAACATGACAGTGAATTCAGCTTACTGCAGTGGCCTGCCCAATCACCAGATCTGAATCCAATTGAGCATCTGTGGGATGAGATGGAACAAGGTATTCGGAGTAGAGATGCACCATCAGCCAACTTGACACAAATGTGGGAAGCATTGGAGTCAACATGGGCCAGCATCCCTGTGGAATGCTTTCGACACCTTGTACAGTCCATGCCCTGACAAACTGAGGCTGTTCTGAGGGCAAAAGGGGGTGCAACTCAATATTAGGAAGGTGTTCCTAATGTTTTATACACTCAGTGTGTGTGTGTGTGTGTGTGTATATATATATATATATATATATATATATATATATATATATATATATATATATCTCACATGTGCAGATTTCATTATGCCATGGCAGTGTAGTTTGTTTCAAGTCTATAGACTATACATAGAAAAGCATGACCACCAGGTCCCACTGTTGCATTTTTGCAACACAGACAAAACGTACCCTAGACACCATTCAAAAACTTTTTTTGCAAAGATTTTTAGGTTCTGCCTAATCCTCAGTTCATAAAGATATAAAATTGGGACTCTTCACTTACCTGCAATGTTGAAAAATTCACAGAGGGAGACCAATCTCATGAAATGGGTGAAGTCATGTTTTTTCTGGATGCACAAGATATTTCTACCTCTATCCTCAAGGTGGAAGCACTCAAATATAGCCCACAAACACCAACGGGTCTTAGGAGATAAACACTGCATATTCTTTCTGATTACTGTAGATCAAATTACTTTTGGGGGGTTCAAAGTGTTGTTGCGTATTTGCAACGCAGGGTCTCACAGGGTTAAATGTACTCAAACCTTAAATTACTCAAAACAGAGGCTGACAACTAGGGGTGTAACGATGAACTGAAATAATTTATTTCCATAACACAGTGGAAGTATCCATCATTTGTTTTGTGACAGAAGCTCACAAACACAACAGAGTTCACTGTAGATCAACAAATGGCTCTGGAATGAAGAATAGGTCTGTTTTATACAGTAGTTGGGATGGGGACATACTGTCCCGCTCTCATTTCATTTGTCTTTTAACAAAATGATCCCTCATTAAAATGAGGATCTGATCTTATTATGCATCATACAAGAATCCAAATCAGGACCATCACCTGTATAATGACAAATATCGGATTGTGACCTGCATATCGCAATACTTATCGTGAGATTAGTGTACTGATACAAGAATGGTCTCCTCAACTGTATTGCCCTTATCCAGTCATCATTAATATACCATAGCTTTCTAAGACAACAATATTAGTTAAAGCCGCAGTGAACAATTAGACCAACAAACCCAGCCACTTTAGCACTTTTAACGTGTTCTTTTGATGTTTCTGACTATTTTTCCACTGGTAGTTTGAATAGTATTGGTTTTCTGAAAGCCAATAGATTTGGAAAGAAAAGAAAAAAAGTCCCCAGATACCTTGAATTATGCTTCTGAAACTCCATACTGCGCTGATGTGCGTAGTTAAATTATGAAGCGACCAAACAGCATGCCTGCAATTTTAAACCAGCAGTGAGGCAGCCTACAGTACTTATGAATGTTACTCTGCAGGGCAGCCATGGTTTGCACTCCAGGTTCTAATACCTGCTTGACTGCCAGTAATACCAGAGAGTACCAAATAATACACACTCCATTAGTGCTGCACAAATCACACTGAGCTCTCCACAGGAACTGGTGTTCACTGGGCTAATATACCATTCCTGTGAAACAACTGAATACACAGCTGCTTGGATTGATGTGGATCGCTGTTCTCCACAGAGACAAATAAAAGCAGCAATCATCCAAAATCTAAGCAGCTGCTTCCTTACTTGGTTTTACTTTGAAAAGGTAAACATTAGCCCAGTCAACACCATTGAGCCTCACCTGGCTGTCAGCACCTGATCTCTGAGGAGCGCTCATGCGAATAATCAGTCCATGCAGCACTAGACTGGAGTTGCTTCACCCCCCTTCTATCAGTATCGCATCTAAGGTAGTGTAATCACATATTTTAATATAGAAATAAAGAAAAGCTATGCATTGGTCTTACTGAGCACATGCTGGAGCTCCATTGATTTCAATCAGCCAGACCTTCAGATCTTCATCCACCATGAAGTCGAATCCAAACAGCTGAAAGCTCTGGTATGATAGGTGCTTAGTACTGATTACAGGTTCAATACACATAAGACAACTCCTGTGTGCAAAGATACATATTGGTTCAGTGTATAGAAAAGGTTGCCAAAAACACTCACAATAAATATACTGCAGTGACACTATTAGAGTGTTGTATCATTTAAACTGCAAGCTATTTTTTGTAACAATGTACATTAGGCACGACTCAACTTCTTATTTCTAGATGCCTAAAAACAGTGCACTTCAGAGCAAATAGAAGTACTAATGACTGTCAAAAGTCCCCACCTAGGTAGATGGGACATAGTTACCTTATTATGTGTTTGATTTGAGGCAAAATGCTGCTATCCAGGGCAGCATTGTGAGAGTTTAATAAATACTGACTGAACTCGTCGAAAAACATCTCGTTGCCCTCTTCGTATTTGCCATAGTTTTTCGAGTGCTCCTTCTGGATACAGTGATTTGTCAGGTGTCTGGTTTTGTCCTGCAAGTCAGAGCTGTCATAGGGCTCAGAGGACGTCCGCAGCACACCCTCTTTATAGAGGTAGATGCTGTACTGGTGATCCACCAGCACCCAGCTTCTGCAAGAGACGAGGAAGACGAGACACACTGGAGGTCAGCTTTGCAGCTTCACCAAGAGGCTTGACCTTGTACAGAATCCCTTCCTTCTTACTCTGGCCTCGTGTGGATGCATTTATTCATGTTGATTACTTACGGCTTCCTGTTTTATTTCAAACATGAAAATATTCTTAAAGTTAGGAAGTTACCTCAAGCGACAAAGAATCTTTGTCATGCCATAAACACACAATGCAAGGTAAAATGTAAAGACACCAAATATAAGAACCAAGTAACTAGAAATGTTTGTCTACTTTCTTATACCTCAAATGTTTAGGTAAAATGTCTCAAATCAAAAGGACATGTGTCAGCATAAAACATTCAAGACTAAGTCCATGCTCAATTAGACACTGAGGGTGGACATACACAGTATCGGAGACCTAGGAAGAAAACTGTAAAGAAAGACAGATGGACTCTTAAACGCAAGAGTCAAAATAAAAACAAACCAGTATTACAAATGTGTACAGTACTACAGTTTGCGGAGTAATAAACGGTATTGTCTTACCTGATATCAAATTTGCGATGGCCAGGTTCTAACAGTAGAGGTCTTTCCAAGTACTTCTGGATCACATGAACTTGGCCCTGGTTATCAATGAACTCTAACAGCTCGCTGGCATCTGAAGAGATGAGAATCCCTGCCCCTGAAATACATACACTGCACAGATTAGCATGACAGAGATTACAAGCATCTTCCACTGCCACCACTCCCTGGATATCAATTTAATCCATTACCACCTCAGTCCCCAGATCTCAATCTATCTAAGAATGTCTCAGAGGAGCTTGAGCAACGCATTCTGCAATTGTGAGACATTAATGGCTGGATGGATTTTCATATATCTTACAAATATTCTGTTTAAATGTGGAATATCTGATAGAAAACACATATGGTGGTTTTCAGTTGTTTTATCTTTTGTAATTTCAGCACTGTAAATAAGGTTAGTTTGGCGAGGGATCATTTTTACTTGATCCAACCTGGCTACTTCTCACCTTTAGCCCCTGCTGAAGATTTAGCGATCCACACAGTGCCTTCGCCAGCCTCTTTCCTCCTGCTGCAAGATGCCAGGAACACTTCCCGCTCGTCCGTCTTTGGATTGTGAATCATGTGGTTGATGCCATTCGTGGCTGGAGCTATAGGGGTTTTGAGATTGGTGGGGTAGATCACATAGGATTCAGGCAACCAGTTGCATAATTCTGCCAGCTCTGGAGTGGTCTTGACTAATCTGTGGAAGAAAAGGCATCATACTAAAATAAAATAAAAAACTGGGGGACGTGAAACAGTTTAAACTATAATATATTTTACCAGACTGTTCTGAATTCAGATCTGAAACATTAATTAAAAAAAAAAAAAAAAGCAATCTATTATATGTGATGCAAAGGCAAAATAAGGCAGGGTATGTTCAAATATTTGTAATAATTTGTCACCGCTTTTTTGGTGCATTTTGAAGCTTGTGACCGAGTTGCATTTTTAACACTGGAGATTTAAGCCCTCACTGTTTAGAGACAGAAATAAAGCTTTGGTAGTATTACTGAACATGCCTGCACTGAAAGGACCACCTTTACTGGAAAAAAAGCTTGGTCTCCCATGCCTTATTTTTTAGAAGGAAATATTGATCACTGCTATTCAAGGATGGCATTTATCAATGCCCACTTAGTTTGCTGTGGAACAGTTTCCAAATAATAATAATAATAAATAACAACAATACATAGGTTACACACACTGCAGTGTTTCGAATACATACTTGACTAATGATGCTTTGCGACACAGTTTGTCAGCTCCTCTGTAATAATTCACAAGCTGCATCAATCCCGGTTCATGACCTGTTGAGGAATAGTTTTTTGTTTGTTTGTAGTTTGTTTTTTTCTAAAAAGATTAAGTCAACCATGCATAAATTAAAAATAAACAAACATAAAACCACGGATACGACAGTAAAACCAGATGTACTTCAGACAGCTGGCAGATGTTAGTGTGAAAAGATGACACTGAAAACGCCAGGGCACAAAAGGACACAATGTCAATGATGTAACTGTCAAATCCTTTCGCTGTTGCTTTATAACAATGTATGAAGCTTAAATCGTGACAGGTGTTCGTGGTATGTGTGATACTGTTACAGGAGCAAGGAAGCTTCAAAACATAATTCAATATACTGTAAACCGGCATTTCACAGCCAACAACATTGCCAATGGGGGGCGGGGGCGAGGCACTCCTTGAAATTGTAGATTCAAAATATTCGATCTGCATTACCGCAAGTGCAGATAGAATGTAACCAAGGCAGACCCTATAGCAAACTCTGTGGAGCATGACAAAGATCACTCCATTAAACACAAACAATGAGAGCTTGCTATTATCTCAATACATTTGGCAAAACGAATAGGTTACAAAACACTCAAACCCAGCTGCATTTCTTTCTTTTAATTAAAACCGCAAAGGCTGTATGGCAAATAAAATAAATAAATAGATAGACACAAAGCGATAAGCCAGTGCAATCTAAATGCATACATATAGCACAGGAAAATAAAAGAAATCACTAGGTTGTGTGTGTTTATAGGTTTATCACTAAGCAATTAACAGAATCGTTAATTCCACAAACACAGAACACAAAGGAGGATCCGTTCTCTACCAAGTCAGTCGTACACCAGTCTTTCAACAGTCGTGAAATGCTTTCCTATTTTCAGATCTCTGAAATAACGCAATACCAATAGCTTTTTAAGGCTGAACATGGGGGGGAAAAAAAAAAAAAAAAAAAAAAGACTAAACACTTACCCAGAAACTGATATGACTTGCATTATTTTTTTGAAAACTCGATGTCACTACGTGTACTTACCCAGTCTTCCAAACGGTAGTCTGTTTCTTTCTCCTAGCATTAAATTAAATCTAGGATTGTCTCTTTTCAGTCGCCTCCATTGCCCAGTGGACACGAGTCTTCTGGAAACATCGGCATACACACTGCTGTTTTCATCCCGGGTGACGAAAGTATACTTTATTACATTCATGCTAAACGCTGAGGTATCGCAGAGCTCAATCAATTGTACCTCTTATCAAAAAAAGTAGTCGGCAACATCCAGGCGTCACACCATTCCGTGTGTAGCAGCACCAACGTAATACATTACAAAAAGAAAAACACACACACACACACAGAGATGTATTATTATTATAGGAGTCTATCCAAGCTTCTCAAATTGCAAAGCAATACCTATTAAACAATTAGAATCCTAACACGCGACTATCAATATCTAATAGTGATCGGGGGTATCCCGAAAACATAAGGGTGAAACTGTCCTAATTTCTTCTTTCTTTAATGTTATTCGAATTTCCAAAAACCTAAAAGCGAAGGCGCTGCTTTCCTCAAATAAACCATCTCAAGCCAAATACAAGCGACTTCTACTCCGCGGCGAGATTCTTGTTCTCCTAAATCCCATCTTCCCACTATCCAGTCTAACCCTCTTTTTTCTTTATTCACATTTGCAGTACCGCTGCGAGTTTACATCATCACATCGACCGGCAACGCGCAGGACAGAAATAGACTCCAGAATGTTCTGGTATTTGTAGTATTTATTCATTTATTTGCTTTAAGCCAGTTCATGCATCCTAGTGTCGTTCACGATAGTTTAAAATAGTTCATTTTTAAATCTGCTGTACTTATAGAAACACACACACACACAAAGTTAATCTCAGTCAAAAAGTATTTCAAGAAAAAATAAACGAAGAAGCACTACATTTCCCAAGACTCTTAGCTTGACACAGTTCATAGTCGCGTTGAAACTGGGTAAATGTAGTTTTCAGTGGTGTACACAATGCTTGTGTTTCAGTTCGTTGATTTGCCTCTAAATGCTATTGTCTTACAACCTTTAAATCCCGTAAATGTAAACTACACACGTTAAGAATAATTAATATTAATCCACATGTACACGTTGCCTAATTGGTAAAATATCAACATGCCATTGACGCATTTTGCGCTGGAAAGATGGGAGGGTGTCAAGTCTTTTGGTTGTACAGGGTGATTAGAAAGTAAGTTCACCACATGAGATATAATGCGTTGATGTGGTAAACTTACTTTCTGATCACCCGGTATATTTATGAAAGGCAGGGACAAGACAGGCTGCTGCTCTGACTAACACAAGACCAGCAGAGCAGGTACAGAGTTATTTTACAGATCTGATGATGTCATTGTTTGTATCAGCTGACATGTAGTTGCTTTGCTACACCGCTGCAGGTTTTGCAGGCCTCTTAATCCTTGGAGCAAGAATATACGTTTAGAACATAGCAGGTCAAACCATTAAACGCCAGCTTAGCAACTCTGCACATCAGGTAAATGCAAACACTTACTATTTGGATATGCCTGTTATCAATAGTATAGTAATAAATAAATAAATACATACATATATTGTCAGAATTTGCACACTCATATATATATATATATATATATATATACAGTGCCTTTCAAAAGTATTCAGACTCCTGACCAATTCTGTCATATTACTGAATTACAAATTGTACACTGAAATTTTGTTGTGTTCGATATTTTTTTTTTTTAAAACACTTAAACTCAAAATCAATTATTGTAAGATGACATTGTTTTTTTGTTGGGAAATATTTTTAAGAAAAATAAAAAAAAACTGAAATATCTTGCTTGCATAAGTATTCAACCCCCACACATTAATATTTGGTAGGGCCACCTTTCGTTGCAATAACAGCTTTAAGTCTTTTGGGGTAAATATGTACCAGCTTTGCACACAGTGTCAGAGTGATTTTGGCCCATTCTTCTGTTTTTTAGCGGACTGAAGCAGATTCTCTTGCGGTATTTTCCTGTATTTTGCTCCATCCATTCTTCCTTCAATTGTAACAAGATGCCCAGTCCCTGCTGATAAGAAGCATCCCCACAGCATGATGCTGCTGTCTTGAGGCATGGGCAGTGTTAGGTTTGCACCACACATAGCGCTTTGAGTTTTGGCCAAAAAGCTCTATCTTGATCTCATCTGACCACAAAACCTTTTCCCACATCGCAGCTGGGTCACTGTCATGTTTTCTGGCAAACTCCAGACGTGATTTCAGATAGTAATTTTTGGGTAACGGCTTCTTTCTTGCCACCCTCCCATACAGGCCAGTGTTATGCAGAGCTCTTGATATGGTTGAATGGTGCACCATTACTCCACTCCCAGCCACTGAACTCTGTAGCTCCTTCAAAGTGACTGTTGGCCTCTCTGTGGCTTCTCTCACAAGTCTCCTTCTTGTTTGAGCGCTGATTTTTGAGGGACGGCCTTTTCTGGGCAGTGCCTGGGTGGTGTGATGCAGCTTCCACTTCCTGATTATTGATCCAACTGTGCTCACTGGGATATCCAAACACGGATATTATTGTGTACCCTTTCCCTAATCTATGCATTTGTATTACTTTATCTCTAACTTCTGTAGAATGCTCTTTGGTCTTCATTTTCCTTCAGATTCACAGCCTTACCAAAAAAACCAAAACACAGACTCATTTAATTTGAAGTTTTAATGAATCAGAGCAGTAGTAGTGCTCTTTTCGGTTTATTAAATTCTTTAAAAACTAGATTGGTTGATTACGCAGACCACCGTAAATCCCAAGTAATAAGCAATCTGGGCAGTCCACTGCTTTTACAGGTTTAACAGCATTAGTACTTCAATACAGTAATACAAATATGGTAATATATATATATATATATATATATATATATATATATATATATATATATATATATATATATATATATATATATATATATAGCCTTCAGGCTATAAAATGCAAAAAGCTAATGTGCTCACTAGTAAATCCTACAACATACAATATATCACTCTCTTAAGATTAAACATAATTTCTATACCTTATAGAAATGCATCTAATATAAACAAGATATAAATTCAAATGTATGCTTACCTTCCAGTATATGGAAGTGTAGTATGGGATACATTGAAAAATAAGAAATGTCTTCAAAAGGCAGAGACTTGTAAATATTGTACAACCAAACAGCAATCAATTTTTCAGTGACCCTCAGATCATGGACCACGTCAGTTTGCAAGATCATGATCAATGGTGGTGAATGGGGTCTTGCTCTGGGCTTATATAGGATTTTCCCCCCATTAAATACATCAGGAGTCCCAATAACATCTGATCATCAATCTGCCATGACAGTTCTTATCTCTGAGTTAATTATATATTTTAGAAGGATCCGTTTAGCTCTTTATAAAATTAATTGGAGTTATAAAAAACATTCAAAATTAACTGGATATAACTCCTTTCCAAACTATTGGAACATGATCTCAAAGTTCTCATTTTCAACCCCTCCTTTCTCTAAAAAATTAGGTGAACCAAAGTTCACAGGATACCTCCTATAATGCAATACAATACAAGTTTATATGTGTATCAAAAGTGTTGCTGTTTTTTTAATATTTTTATATTTAGCATACCATGTCACCTTTTCAGATTAGTTTACTTTCACATACAGGTGTGTGTTAACAGGATAGTTAATAGGAATTGTAGGGAGTTTTCTCATAGGCCTATGGTATGAAGTCATTTAAGCTTTCAGTGGAATGTCCAGTTATTTTCATCTAAATTCAGGCCACTATTAACATATTAGAATGTAATAGTTTTATAGTGACAGATTTAAGTCTGACCTCTTTCTCTGTTTCTAAAAATTCACATGCACAAGCAGGTTTCAGACACCCTGTTTACTTGCCAAAGCTAGTGTTTTAATTAATATGAAACTCTGCTGTAAGTGCTTTTCCAAATTTACCGCATTAAGTCATTCTTAGTTAAAGTGATTCTAATTAAAGTCACTACCTTTCCAATAAGAACATATACTATAGACTACTTTTCTAATTTAAATGAAATGCTTGCTTTATCTGTCAAGTTTTCATTCATTTCTATGATATAATGAAGAATTTTATTCATTATAGAAAGGCCTTGGATTCAAAACTGCTGACGACCAGCAAGTCCCGCTTCGAGTGCCAAAAAGCACATGTCATGCCCAGCACCGCTCTGCTACAAACAGGTAAGAATGAGATCACAAAATGAGTTGTTTACCTTCAGCAAGTTTACTGTATACTAAAATTATTAAATACAGTTTACACTTTATTGACTTATATTCAAACTTAACAGTTTCTGTTGTAGTTGTAGTAAAACCTTTATATAAACTAAACATGTATATTCATTAGTTTAATTAATATTGTAATGTTTAAAACACTTTTTCTTTAGTTGAAGACAGAAACTGCACTAATTCTTAAATTGAATAATTAAATTAAATGCTCGCTCCTGCTTCTACAGTCCATCTGTATTACAGTAGGGGCTTAACAAGCAAAAACACTTGTTAGTTTAAATATTATGTTTCTTATTAGATCAAAATACTTTAAACATATTATTTCTCTTCAGAGAGTTTTGTCACTATTATTAGATCAGAATACTTTTTTTTTATATTTAAAACCTCAATGCTTAGTAACAACACAATCAAATAAAATCAAATAGTCTTTTTAATTTCAAATATCGTTCTGTCTAAAAAGGGTTACTTTTTTGTTTTTGCTAGTTCTCAATACCTAGCCTGTGCATTTAGTTCTTTAAAAATTATGTTTTAATTTTCAAGCTAATTAAATGAGATGCCTGCTTCTGCCATAGTCACAGGCTTTTGCAACAGCAGCTCTTAAATAAGGGAAAGCCTGGCTCATTTCACAGGTGTTTATTGGTCAGCAAGAGGTTAAGTTTTAACTAGGCAGCTGCTTAGCAGCAAATGCAACCTTAAATGTTAAAACTTAGGACTGCTCATACATTTACTTAATGTTATTATATTAGGTTTCTTATTTATTTAAATATTTTTGTTTTTTCTTACTATAATCAAACCTAGTTTGATTGCTTCTGGCATATTAACTCTGTTCCATATAGTTTGCCATGCTGCTCTCGCTGGATCAGAATGTTTTGAGGCTCTGAGTCTAATTAAAAAAGATGCTTTTGCCTAATAAGGGAGGTTTGGACTTTCAGCAGGTCGACCTGACCTTTTGATACCAGGAGCTCTCTTTCTCAGACCTTACACAGACTTATTTAAAATGATGCAAAATACATAATCCAACAACATTACTATTAGCAATGTATTTCCTTCTATAACATCCAATCCATACCTAATAAATCAGTTTGTTCACAGCAAGATTAGAATTCTCCTGGCTCAGCTCGGACTGGTTCTGCGAACACCACAGGCCTTACACAGATTTGCAAATAATATTTTCTACTGGTTTTATATTCTTTAAAACACATTACAGTCATTACAATATTTGTTGCAGTTTCACAAATGTTCAATTTGTATCCCAAAGACCATCCTGCTTCCAGTAGCGGTGACAGTCTTTAATAGAATAATACCTACAAAAACTTAAATCTTGTTAGCTGGGCTCCCACCTCTACATTTTCATTCCCAATCGTCAGTGGGCAAACCTCAAATACATTAAGCTGTTTCTATCAAAGAGCCAGACATCTCTGCCACATACACCTTTCACTCAAAAAAGATGCTTGCCTTGCGCCTTGTACAAGGGAAGGCAGGTTTTAGGGTCACTCTGTGACAACTCCAAGAACTCAGAAGGGAAGCATTCTTGGTACTTGTTTACTGGCACTTTGCCTGACTGGACCTAGTGCCATAGTCCTTCATTTTTTTATCAGCGCTAAATTTTAATAAATTAATTATTTTTATTTGGATTGCTTTTTTTCATAATGCCGCTGCTGTGTTTATAATAATTTCTGATGAGTTGTGCAATTGATTTATGGAGCTGTTTTGATATACTCTGCTGTTCAACCCCCTTTCTGGCTGCAGCCTTGTGAAGAAATTCAGGCAGTCTGGCTTCAAGTCTCTGTATATGAATGTGACTCACTGCTTAAACACGTGATCCTGTAATCAATTCCAAATCTACTTCACTACATATTCTATTTCATTAATCAGTAACATTCCTGTCAGGATCCACTTGTCAAGTCAAGCTGCCTAATAGTATTAAATACAAACTACTGCTTATGTTTCTAAGACAGCACAAACTACAACGAACAGCCTCGAAGGCGATGTCTCAATGGGCCATTTTGGAGAAGAGACTTCACTGCAGATCCCCACACTAACTCTCCTACACGGAACAATGAGAGGTGGTAATCACATATACCTCTGGAACAATTTAAGCAGCTGCCCGTGGCCTTACATCCTATTGACAGTGTTGTGGCAGGTTGTTTCTAATTTATTCTACAACCCGTTATTTTTTTCTCTCCTACATCTAGGTTGGCAGAAATGGCAGCTTTTAGAAAGTGGGGTGACCTGCATAATAAAAACTAAGTCTATAGAGAGAGTGATTGCTCCCTTTTATGGCAAGGGCCTGCCAGTTACTCATCATAAGTGAACTGGGGGACTCTGACAGGAGAGTTGCACATTTAGGAGGAAGCTGAAGATGTGGTTAAAGCAACTAAACAACTGGTGCTTGTTGCTTCCAGGTGCAAGTGCTTATTTTCTTTCTTTTTTTTTTTTTGTTTTAAAACAAACCAGTGCTGTGTTTATTTCACTCATGAGGAGTGCCCTCTTATTGGTTATTCAGCCTTCTCATTGATTAAACAGTAAAAGTACTCCTTGAATGTGCTCTTTGTTTACAAAAATACCTTACACCACTAGATACTGTACTGGCTACAGTACTGTGTTTCTGTATCACAGACTAGCTGAACAGTCTGAACATGGCGTCATGAAAAAAGAAAATGGGCCCAGCAAGGAAAGGAAATGGCGGCTCAGAAGTTATGCATTCAACCGCAGTATCCACAGCACAGAGAGGAACTCATCACCTCTGCTCAAGATGTCTTAATGGGAACTCTAAAGATTAGTGTAAAACTGACAGCAGCAGGAACACATCACATCTTAACAGTTCACAACCTAGAATGCAGAATGATCTGGAAATAACATTTCAATGAAGAACACTACACAAGTACAGTGGATTGATGTACATATCATTAATTTTGTTTGACCCCCTTGGAAGTGTGGAAACTGCAACACCAGGTAGTAAGTCATCTTAACTCATCTGATGAGATTCTGGTGAATACCCAAATTGAAAAGTACTGAAATATACAAAAGCAGCTATATTAAGGTAAGATAAATGAACAATGTATTGTCTTAGGAACTACGGCCCTTTTAGTATAGTTCCTCTGTCTTTAAAAATAAATAAAATACAGTCAGCACTCGGATATCCGTTACCCAGATACATGTCAGTCACATCCTACCGCTCTTGTATTAAGAATAAAATCAATCCCAATTTTTTATATATATATATATATATATATAAAACAAATTAATGCACTTACCCATCACACGTGCCCATCTCTTCAGTGTTACAATGTGTGTTTATTGTGCAGTAACACAGCGCTTCCTCCAATTCACATAACGAAAATGCAGCAAAAACAAAGTGAACAAGACAAGCCAGGGTAATGTAAAACAGTTAATCGTTAAACGGTTTTAGATACTGTGATGCATTTTTTTTTTAAATCTGATGCTTAGTTGCTTTTGTACATTTTCATTTACACGTGAACTGTGACATTAGGGCCTTACCAAGCACTATATTCTGCAATTCTGCAAAGTTTTAATTCTGGAAACTGGTGTTTTTTTAATCTCTTGCTAATTTGCATTGCCTTTTATGCAGTTCTGTGCATGGTTAACATTTTGATTTCATTTTGCTGCTCAGTCATCAATGGGGAATTTTACATACTGCTACAATATGCGGCGGATTTAAAAGCATGTACTGTATTACAGTCCAAGTGTCCACAGTCGTCTCTTTTGGCAAGTAATATTTTCAGAATCACATCGTTCTGAATTAAAACTTCTGTTGAAAATATAGTATTGTACCAACAAAATCAACTACATCAGATCTAAATGGAAGCTTACTTATTTTAAAAGCAGTCTTTTCAGCTATGTATTTTCTTTTTTGTTCCCTAAAAATAACCGACAAGGGTTGGAACGGGCCAAAATGAAATAATCAGATATGCGTCACACTTGTTTAAATGATACTGAATTAAATTTTATAGGGTCAGATATGTGAGTGCTGACTGTAGCGTCTTTTAAAAAATACACAAATTTGATACATCATATTTTTCTTCAATGTTTTTAAACCAGTCCCTGAGAAAACCCCCTCAGAACTCAGATGAAGCTCAAGCAGCTGCCTTGTATATTCAATGGAAGAAAAAGCTTCAGTGCCCAGAGCCAGGGAGGCCTCAGACCCCGAAATGGGTGAACTTGGCCTTCAGAAAACAAGATTAAGTCAAGCTGCTCTGACTCTGGCACCTGTTATTAAAGTACCAGTAGCTCAAATTTGTATACACAATAAGACCCATTTATATTTACAAAGGTTGATGAAAGAAAAAAGCAGCAAAAAAAAGAAAGCTGATAGGTATCAACATGAATCTGTGTTTTTTATTACCTAACCTGAAATGGAACATGCACCATCATTTTTTTTTTTTTATTATCAGTAGATGAAAAAGAGACATTTCTGATATTAATTTGTAATATTAACATAATCCATGCCCTTTGTAAAACAAGTTTATTTTAATGAATGTGCCGATAAAACTTACAACATAGTTACACACCAATTTGGATATCATTTTAGATTTCAAATACATTTACTCGTAACAAGTTGATGACAAGTACAGCATTTATATTACAAAAAAGGAATATACACTGTGCCTCAGCAACTTCATACAGTAACAGTGCTGTACACTGATAGCAAAATATACACAGTTCCTCCAAGAACGGATGGGAGAAAAAACGATTATTTTTATTTAGTTTCCTCGACTGTTCCTGTAACATTCTTCATGGTCATGTGCAATAAATATTGGGGGGGGGTAGAATCAGTACTAGTGTGGAGTAGGTTTGTAAGTGCTGAGAACATAAATACAAATCAACTTGAATGTTATTATTTAACATGATTACTGGTATGTGTTATATATGGCATTTTGCTTACATATTTTACTAAATACTGTAGTTATATAAAAGTGGCAGTTCACATTTTTTGATTATTCATGTTAACAAAAAAAGGATTTAAGAACATAATACCGTACTTCATTAGCATATATTTATCTTTCTGATAGTTACTGACAAAATAAACTAGATCCATCACATACAGTATTATACATCTGTGTGAATTTACACATTTAGACTATTCATGTAGACTTAAAAAAAAATTCTCTGCTGCTCTAGTTAGTGACATATAGTATCAAACAGAAAGTCAGAACCACAGCATGTACTATTAGCAACAGGTATTTGCAATAAAAATAAATAAATATCAAGCTAAGTAACTTACACAGGCACTGAAAGCCACACAGTTTGACGTACTGCATTTACACTTTTTTTAGAGTGCTTATTAACAAAAAGGAGACGCTGTCGGGTCGAAGGTCTTGAACATGTCTTTCAGAGGTTTGTCATCTGGCTCTCCTTTCAAATCACTCTCCTGCGGCTGACTTGCTTGTCCAGTTTGCCTAGTTTGTCTTGGGTCAGTGTATGGAGGTCGTATTAACCCAGCTAAAGCCGAGATGGGCAGATTATGTACAGCGGAAGCAGAAGGAGGGTTTGCTGTCCTTGGTGTGGGCCGATGCTTGCTGTAACTGTTAAATTTATCTGCGGAAGCATCCAAAGAAGAGTCTGCACTCATGCTATCTGAAGTTGATACAACACTAGACACTGATAAAAGGGATGACTGTGCATGTTCTTGTTTACTGGGATGTTTCATAATGTTTACTTTTTTAGGATGCTCTTCCTCTTCCTTTGAAGACAACTGATTTTGGTTCCGAGGATCATATAAGCTGATTCCACCTAGCAGTGTAGTTGGGCTCCCAAGTCCCCCACCAGTGGATGACAATTTGGGAGCATATGGGGGTAGTTTATCCTGTTCTAATTTAGCAGTTCCTGAACTCTGCAATGATCCATTTCCCCTGGATATGCATGGATCAATTCCAGGATGAGAATCTTTTGTGGCACAATGCTGCGAGTCCATGCTAAAGGATCTGTGCAGCCTTGGATCCAGTGCCTTGTGCAGTCGAGGATCCAGTGGTTTATCAGAAGCCTTTGTGTCCGGTGGTTTGTTTATATGCCCACAAACTTTAGTTTTTATATCCTTTGCCCTACGGGAGTCTAAGGGCATCACATTTTGATTGTTGTCATTTAAAACATCGTGACATTTGTTCAATCTTGCTTCTGCAATAAGTGGAGGAAGAGGCAAATTGATTGAATGTTCTTGTTTGGGTAAGGGCAGAGGTATTAGATCTTCAGGGGCCCATACAACATGCTTTGCAAATGCTGGCTTGGAAAGGATAATGTCCATTTTTATGTGACTAAACTGTTTCAGCTGACATCTAGGATCCCTCCGAGCAAGACCAGGTAGGGGTTCCAGAGGAATATTTGCAGCGTTTTCTCGAAGTTCTCTTTCACCATCTTCACCATCGTCTCCTACTGACTGCTTGACATGAGAGTGAGAGTGAGGCCTTGGGCTGACTTGAGGCTTTACCTTTCTAGGGTCTTGGACAAGACTCGACTCTGAGGAGGCAGTGTCTGTGGACTTTCTCATCTCTCTAGGAGAACTGTGCCTCGGGTCACACTTCATCCGTGGATCAGAGGGGGCATTCTTTTCCTTCTGAAGTCGTGGGTCACAAGCACTCTGCTGTGTTATCGCAGACTGTTGCTGATTTTTAAGAATGTCACTTTGTTTTTTAAGTGTTTTAAGGATAGCTGTCACACTACTGCCGTCTTCCTCATCATCACTGGAATACCAATTCACAGTTTCATCTGAAAGAAACAGAAACAAATACAGTATTAAACAACAATTCAGACTACAACAAAAAGAGTCAATCCAGCAAATAGGCTCTGTTCTTATATATAGCTTAGTGGTAGTATTATGGCTGTTTGGATTAAAACATTCATATTAAATATGTAACTAACATTATAAGCAAAGAGTTACCCCATCCAGTTGTCCAAACGTTGGCTTACCTTTCTCTATTCTGACCATTTCCTGACCTTGATTTTCCTTTTTATGGTGCTCATCCTCATGTTGCTTTTGACTTAGTCTGAGGAATAGAGCCTTCTGCATGGCAGGAAGAAAGTCAGGGACGTGAACTGCAGGTTTCTGGCTGCTACTGCTGTCTGATTCAGTGCCACTGTGTTGAGAGTCTTGCATTGAGCTATAAGCCAGTTTGTCCATGGCAAGTGCTTCCTCTGTGTAAAAAAGATTCAACAAAATGTAGAATTACCTTTTTATCTGCAAAATGTACACAACACACATTTGAGTCCTGTTGTATGCAAATTATATTCAATTGGTTGCTATTTATGGACAACCAACCCAAAACTACTATAACATTTTATTTTTATGCTTACCTTCTGTGAATTCTGTTGGTTCTAAACTGTGTACAGCTTGATTTGAATAATAGTTGTTAAAGAAATCTGCAGGATTTTGCATTGATTGATAGGGAATGTTCTGTTGCATTGGCTGGTCTGCTGGCATCTGTTGATAGGCTGGACCTGGTGGTGGGAGCAAGGTCTGCTGGGGATTTTCTCTCAGTCTGTTTCCATGTGCATTCCCCTGAAGGCCAGAGAATGATGGTTGTACTAATGGTGAATCCGTTGACTGTGAATGCATTGGTGGAAGATTATGTGGCCCTGGAAAACCACATGGCATTGATTGACCAGGTGGAATTTGAGGCATTGGTGGACAATGCACTCCTGGTGGACCAACGTGACAGGGCTGCCCAAAAGACCCTGGAGATCCTGGAGGAACTGGAGGTCCATTGGGCCCAGGTGGCAGTTCATCTTGTCCTCCACCAAACATCTGCTCAGGAGGGGGAGCATTTCCGTGAAACTGTGGACCTGGTGGTGATGAACTGTTATAAAAGTTGGGCCTAAGAATAAAAAAAATAATAATTAGAAATAAACTGTGTGTGTGTGTGTGTATTTCAGTGATTAAAGTCCAAGGCTTATAACCAGAAGGTCACCGGTTTAAATCCCACCTCTGCCACTGACCCTGAGCAAGTCACTGAACCTCCTTGTGCTCCATCCTGCAGATGAGATGTTAAATCAATGTCCTATTGTAAGTGACTCTGCATATAATGCACAGTTCACAGCCTACCTCTGTAAAACGCTTTGTGATGGTGGTCCACTATGAAATGCGCTATATAAAAGTGCCTTGGACTCTGTAGAATGCAAGACCTAACAAAACATCTAATTTGAAAGGCTTGCAGTAGCTCCAGCTGCCATACTAATGTCCGTAGCATACTAAATGTACTGGCAGATTGTTTTCCAGGACATTTCTAAACTAGATTAAATGCTGTGACCTTTTGTCCCAGAACAAGTGTGCAACACAATAAACTGCCTAGAACCTTATTAGTGTTGTGGAAAATATCTTTGGCAGCATTCGTTCTAAATAAAATCAGAGACTAGCATTAAAAATAAATAAATAAATTACTGCAAGACAGCAACAATACCTGAGTCCTATTTTTTGTGCCAGATCCACAGTCGGCTGAACGACAATTTCAAACAGTGAAGGGATTTTCTTCTGTCCCCCTTGACAAGAGCTGCCTTCCGGTCCAGGGGTTGGCAGAAGCCCTACTCCTGGGGGTGGTTTTGGAAGGGGAGCTATTCCCTGCTTCCAGAGGTCTTCAAGCTCCTTTTTATCTTCATTCATTGTATTTTCCTCAGTATTTAAAACCTACAATGCATCAAAAACAAGGAACTTGTTTACAAAGGCATTGGTTCACAAAGCATTATATTTGACCTAGACTCGAACAAATGTTACAATCTGACTATTTGATGTTTATGCTTTTTTTTTTGGCCTGAATGATAAGTGATGGTCAATTTACCTTTTCCAGGAGCTCTCTTGTAACATCTGTAAGAGGTTCGTGGGAAAACTTGCAGTTATCTCCTTGGTAGCATTTTGCCCCAGTGTGAAAGAACTTGCATGGGTATTCATGTAAATATGTGGGTTAAGGAAAGTATTTATTATCATATTACCAATCTTTATATTTTTTCTTTAATAAATAAATAAATAGGTTTTAAAATGTTTTGTTGTTGTGACATATTAACAGTATCATGTCAGATTTTAGAAAATTTCAACACTATGGGGCTTGCCTAGGGTTTCCTTCCAAAATCTTGCCTGGATTTACCTAACAGATATTCACTGTTACCATGTACATAAACGAAGTAAGAAGCAGAGTTATAGCCCTGCAGATGAGTATCTGGTAAAAGCCCTGGGATTAATCCACAGAAAAGTGATTCAAAGGATATTGTGCATATAAATGCAGTTCTCCCCTTTACTGCAGTAACCCTGAATGTAGAACTTGCACATCTCCTTCTTCTTGTCAGGTACAACTAGATCATGTTCAAATTTACACTGGTCATCCTGCAAGAAACAAGGTAAAACGTAACTTGACTATATTGCTCATGTTTGCCCTCCGTATGAACCTCAGCTACTTATGTAAAATAAAACATACCTTAATACAGCGACCCTCCAGAAAATACTTGCAAATATATCTTCCATTGTGTTCAACCGTATGTTGGTTAATGAACTCTTGGCTCATAATTGGACGCTTTTTCTGGGCATTTACTGGGCCTTTTCTATCCTGTGCAAATAAAGAGTAACCGCACTATAAGATTTGTTTAGTGGCTAACATTCTTATTTCATACTTTTAAAAGGCCACAGGACTAAGCATTATATTTTTGACAATCCTGGGAAATCAGATTACAGTTTTAACAAATGAGTACAAAAAAAGAACATTTGATTTTCCTCACCTCTTTAGAACTACCTCCGCCTTGATCTACACCTCTCCCTCGTCCCCTACCCCAGTTTTTTCCTTTTTGTTTCTTGTTTTTCTGCATGCCACGTCCACGACCTACACCTCGACCTTTTCCTTTCTGTCCAGGATCTGCAATGTTCAAACGTGCAAATGTAAATACCCACTTCCTACACTATCTGAAATACTGAAAGTATGTTTAAAAAAAAAAACAAATCACATGTATTATGACATTTACTGAACAAAAAAAATAAAAACATACCTGGAGGCATAATGAAAGGGGAATAGTTTAAACAATGTGGCAGTAAATTGTCAATTTCTATTGGACAACAAAATAACTAAAGTTATCCAAATAAAGAATACAGCTGTGTGCAAGAACGTAAGACCATAACTCAAAGTGTACTGTCACATGACTTCCATATGATGTCATGGTCACCAATGATATTGCATGCAGGGTTTATGTCAAAAATATGGTACATTATTGAGACACAAATTCTTGTTTAATTTTTAATTTTTTTATTTAATTTTTTTTTTTTTTTTAAAGTGATTTTACCTTTTTGTACACCCTTCATGTTTTGCTTTTTCATCTGTCCCTTCGGTGGCCCTATGACAGGTCCAGATGCTGTGGTTTCTTTAGCATGTCTGTACTGGTTCAGCTCATCTGCAAAATCAGCATCCTCTCCATAATCATATTTATCTTCACTGTAGTCATTGAACTTATCAAACTCGTTATTTTTATTGTCTGCTGGCTTTTGAGGCTTCATGTAACCTCCACTGGATTGGCCATGCTGAAAATGTACAAAAACATCTCTTAATTGGGGCTGTTTTTTGGGTAGCTTAGATTGCATGTGAAGGCAAGCTTAAAGAACAGTTCAGCTTCATCTAATTAACAGCTTACTAGGACATTCTCAGGCTATACGGTATTTAACCAGGGATATTGAGAAGTGTAAACATTCAAAACAGATTTTTTTTTGTTTGCTTGATTATTCACGCTGTAAAACCACTGATTTGTCTGGCGTAGCCCTTCATACAATATAACATGTTTAAAATGGACTTTAGAAAGTTTTAGTCAATGGCAGTGTGTAACAGGGGCGGGCTTGTCACTCTCGGCACATGCAAGTCTCTCCAGGGGAACTGCGCTGTCAGTTATTGCTTGAACAGGGGATTGGTCAGGGTTGGCTGACCGTGAATCCCTGATTGGCTGAGGGGTGGACCCTGAGGAGCACCTGACTTTAAAAAAAAAAAAAAAAAAAAAAAAAAAAGAAGTTGCGCTACACACCCGGGTTGCTTGAGGTTATGGCTGAAAATGGTTCACGATTATTCTGGGAGAGAGAAACAAACAAACAACTAGCTAATCAGTAAAGACACAATTTACCCTAATATTGCTATGCGATTCCTCCTTGCCTAGAGTAGGGTTAGTTTTGGGGGGATCAAGAGCGATCCCCATACAGTATAGTGAAGTGTGTGTGTAGCGCGTGTGCTTCAGCAGCAGGTCGCTCTTTATAGCGGAGGTAGCGCTCTGCCCCTGTATTGGTCACCTTTTATTTTATAGCTTTGTTTTGAAAAGTGTTTTTGTTTTGCAATTTTGTATTGCCGCTTTCTTTCATCCTCTTTAAACTCTTGTTTGTGTATGTGCTCGGGACCTTACCATTGCTGGTAAGGCCACATGGTTTATCCTGCTTTATTCAACTCTGCCCTGGCACTACCACTGCTGTTACCCTAGGGGCGGCACTGTGCAATAGTACTTGCCATAATTGTGTAAATAAATCAGCGCGCCTGTGCAGCACGTCAAAGAAGTGATTTTTTTATTTTATTTTTTTTTTTATATGAAAGTTGCAGCCAGTTTATTAAAAGTTGTGGTTTTGGCGCAGACAAAAAAATAAAATAAAACAGGTTGCTTTTTTATACTTGTTTTCAAAATGAATTAATATAATTTGTTCAAAAACAATAAGAAATGCGGGCTCCAAGTGGCACATTTAGTAAAGGTACTCTGGGTAGAGTGCAGGCGCACAACTGGCAGAGCGCCGCCCGGGGTGGGGAGGGCTTAGGTCGTTCAGGGTGTCTTCGGCTCACCGCACACCAGCAAACCCTGTAGACTGGCCGGGTTGCTGTGGGCCTGCCCGCAAACAGCCCAGAGCTGCGTGGTCCTCCAGCGCTGTAGCTCTGAAGGTAGCTGCATGGTGGGCCTGCAGAGTGAAAAGAAGCAGACGGCTGACGGCACACATTTCGGAGGATGCGTGTGCTCGTCTTCGTCTCTTCCGAGTCAGTGCGGGGGTTGCAGCGGTGAGCCAGGTAGGGCATTTCAAATTGGGGAGAAAATGGGGTAAAAACAATTTGCGATTCCAAAAAAAAAAAAAAAAAAAAAAAAACACAATAAGAAATGCAAAAAACCATACAAATAGATTAACAAAAACATTTTTGTGATTCTGAAGAGTCCTTATCATCATGGCAAGTCATCATTTGAAACACTTAACACGTTTCATTACTTGTGAAGAATTGCAACTAACAATAATAATGAACTGGAACATGGTATTGCACCTCCATTTGTGATATGTTCTTTTACAAACAGACTCGGGGGCCCTGGTTGACCTACAGCTGTGGTCAAAAGTTTTGCACCACCTAGAATTTTAGAATTGAGACAATAAAAAAAAAAAAATGATATGAACGGCCTTAATGATAAGAAGATAAAAGCCTCTATTTACCTGTGGAAATGGAGCCTCGTAACCTCTAAATGCTGGACAGGGTTTTTTACGCTGTCGTTCAGAATGTTCAAAATCAGACTCATAGCTGTAGTCTGAACTATCACCACTTGAGGGTGAATGATGCTGGGGAACAAAAAACAATAAATAATATACAGTTAATCCGCATTACACACAAGTGTAACCTTAAACTATTTAGAATAAGAAACAGTGCATACAAAGGTTTTTGACACCTCTCCACTGGAAGTGAAGGCTTGCCTTCCCCAATATCTACCACTCTTACACCACATTAATGTTGATATAGGGGTGTCAGTGGTGTTTTGCAGTTGGCAGCTGACAGGAAATGATAATAAAAAGATTCAATTTTGTGAAGGACCACTGGATACATATTGGAGTATTGTGAGGAATGAATACTGACTGAAGTTACACTTGATTAAAAATGGCTACTGTAATAATAATAATGATCACAAAAAAAATTCACTGTTCTTCATGAGAAGTAACGAGCAAAGACCTCTAATGTAGAGGCCTACTTGTAGTTAAAACAAGTAATTTCTGAAACTGTCATTCAGTATGTAGTACTGACTCACTTTGTGCCTGCCCCGTCTCCTTTTCTTGGCTTTTCTCTTGTCCCTA
The DNA here is from genome assembly GCF_017654505.1 of Polyodon spathula. Taxonomy (NCBI): domain Eukaryota; kingdom Metazoa; phylum Chordata; class Actinopteri; order Acipenseriformes; family Polyodontidae; genus Polyodon; species Polyodon spathula. Next base: position 6,010,619 of record NC_054539.1, on the reverse strand, counting down.
TCTTGTCTGTGTTTCTTTCTGGACTTTTTGTGAGGCTTTTCATCTTTGTCTTTATTTTCTTCTTTCAATTCTTTCCCCTTGTCTTCAATTCCAATTCCTTCATCATCTATTTCTCCATCTTCAAGCTCACCATCTTCCCTGTTATGAAAACATACCACCAACATATTTAAAACGCTTATGGGCATTAACTTGACTGTTATTAGTGCTACCCCTTTAAAAAGACAATAACTTTTTTTAAATATAAATATAATCAATAATTTTCTCTATCACAATATTTTATGTAAAGTCTGACCAGTCAAGTCCTTGATTGTAATAAATTAAGATTTTACAATTTGAACAAAAAGAGAGACTAATTATTGCAGCAAAGAAATCAGATAAATGATGCACCATCACAACTACTACCATACTACAGTTTAACAAACATGGTTAAAATATGCTTTGGCAAGGATAACAACAACTTAAAGTAACATGAACTACTTGCACCCATAATATCACAAAACTACTAATTTTTATTAATCTTATTCTATATCCTTTCAAAAAATAAAATAGTTTTGATGGAACCACCTCCAACATACAGGGGCTTCCATCGTGTGCTGCACATAGATGCTACAAAGTTAAATGAAAGGGAAAATTGATAGTGTCTTGCTTTTGTTAAAAATGTAATTTATGGATCAAGCAAAGTAAGGGAGTGCTAGATGACTTGTATTGTGTTAAATATCGGTTGGGAAACTGAAAATAAATTAAGAAAGCCTAAATAAACTACTAAGTAAACTTGGCCATGGTGTCGTCCATCCCCCATTAGAGTGCTTTAATACAAAAACCTTTTCTGCTACAGTATTCAGACAACCTAATTCATCTGATATCAACACGTGTAGAAAACAAGATTGTCCTGAAAATCCTGTTTAAAACACCTGTAGTAGAAATTATTTAGGTTTGTTCAATATGGTATAAAAGGGTAATTGATTGAAACAGGACTGAATGGAACATTCACTTTCATGCAATATACTACTGGAAAAAAAACACTGCGGTATGTTGTTTAAAAGGTACTGACTGGTACACACTACTGACTGGCTTATAAACTATCAGTTAACTGTCTAATTGGAGTAAACAGGACTTCCAGACTAATTACCAGACCTCACAAATCAGTTCAAGTCCAATGGCCCCAACTCACTACACTAACTCGGGGCTCTTTAATCTAGACAAGCTGTAAAGGGTTAATAAAATGGATCCTGCCTTAATGAACATAGTAATCCAAAAGGACAAACGAGGGATGCAGATCAATTTATTTACTGATGTTGTTAGCTGACTATATTAAAATATGACATGGAACAGAGCATTAAACCACTGTGTCACCATGCCCCCTGTACAAAAACTTCATACAGTACTGTTTAATGAGGAATAACCAGTAACAAATAATTTCAACAAATACCATTTTTAGGCAAGAAGTTCCAAAGTCTTCAACAAAACATGATGTGTCAGTACCATCAAATAGTAAGTCACCATGACCTGAGTACATTCATGCAAAGATCAATCAAACTTGGATGAGCAGTTCAAGTTCAAAGAGTGGCGGCACATTGTTCAATAATTTGTGGTTACGGTATTTATTTCATTAATAAAAACAGACACCCTGAGGTGCATTTCCCTGGTAATCCTTGAAGGCAAGCAATACCACATAATAATATATATTGTCACTTAAACTCCACATAACCTACTGCCAAATATCAACGGCTGTCAGGAGAGCTATTGTAGGCTAGACTAATATCAAATCAATTCCCTGAACAGAAAAAAACGTGTGTTAGGTAAGCTGCCAAGAACATGAAACAGGCACTAATAACCGACACAACCCCTTTTTTGGCACCTGCTAGGAATTAAAGGTTCAACAAGCCCCTAGTTTACTACATCAAACTCACATTTCCATGACGTAGGCTAGTTTATGAGTGCTGTTAAAGATATTGTTTGTTGGAATCCTGGACTGAACTAGACTAGAACAGTACACCACCATATTACATTGCTAAAAACAATTTAAAAATGATGCATACTTTGTTGAGATAGCACATACAAAGAACTTAACTACTCTGACTTCCTTCTGGTGGATGTCATTCAAGAATTTCAACTTGGGCACACTGCCATTCATTTCAGGGACATAATTATGTTCAATTCATAGGGTGAAATTAACATCTTAAATAGAGCACACGTTATTTTGTCTACATGTCATGTCCTTTCTAGTTAATAAACAAATACAAGTGTGCTTTTAACAACTGAACAACATCACTAAGCAATGTTTTAGCACTACAGGAAACTGCTTTAGTACCTTTTGGTTTACATTTCATACACAGGTCTGAACAGAGGGATTAAAACCTATTTGGCATTGCAATATGGCAAGGAGCACAACAATATTTCCTTACACTTTCTGGGACATACACATGCTGAACTGCTGAACCGTAAAACAGTAAAAACAGATTAGCAACAGTACATCAAAAAATAGAATACAAGACTTAGCACACGGTTATGATCTGGTAACAATACAGCAGTTTACTGTGTCCCATGAGCTGCATGTAACTGATCACTATGCTCAGAATAGTTTTCATGAGTCAATGGCACAAATATCTTTAGCGCATGTAACTCACTGTTACAAAAAAAGTCTCGATATCAATCCAAAGCTATGTTTCCTTCATTAAGCTTATTAATAGTATTTTATATTACTAGACTATATTGTAAATAAAAACATGTAAAATACTATCCTGAATTAAATGTGTACTGGGGATGTGAATGTTATATGGAGAGCAGCTATTTACTTACTCACTAGTCCATTTTGTGTACCAAACACACAATTAAAGATCAGTCTGGCACCACATGCTTGTATTGCATAGAACATGTTGGCTGGTTTGAGGGTAGACGGTAAACACAACACACAACAGAGGGCTACAAAGTATTGTATGATATAGCAGAAGCAAAGGACTTGCTTTTATCAGAGCAGGGATAGACAGACATATCCCTCAGGGGAAACACACTTTTGTGAACTGGGTGTGTTTGGCACGAGTATCTAATCCAGAATGTAGGCATTGTGTCCTTTTTATCATTGACATGTTGTGTCTGTATCACATACTTACTATATTTGTGATCTAAATATTAGTTCACTGAGGGACTGACTGAGCTTAGGCTGGCAATATGATTGCACTTAAAAGCTGGGTTCCAAAGGACATCTAGAGGTGAAAGATAAACTTCAGAATACACTGTTATATACAGTAAGCAGGACAGTAGGGGTGGTTTTCACTCAATAATTTTGGTAACTAGAACCAAGAAAAAACAATTAAATGTCAATCATATGACACTTTCTACTACAGTACTTCACCACATAGACTGATAATACTATCCATTGATTACAATGTTCTTATTTTTAAACTGAAGGGCACACTATTACTTACAACAGATAACCCTATCATTTTTAAATAACTAAAATTAACAACATCCAATATAGGCTACTGTATGCCAGCAAGTGAATCAGTTCTCTAAATACTAAAAATGTAATTGTACTTAAAAAGGTTTGGCCTTCCATCTTTATAACGCGGCTCCTTAATATTGCTTTGCTTTAAATTAATGTGAAAATGGTTACCCTTTTAATCCAGTACCTTTTTTTCTGCATGCTGTGCTGTTTTATCCCATTAGTCCACAATTAACACGCTCAAAAACTATTCATCTACTTTGTCAGTTGTCAAAATAGGGGAGGGGGATATGAAAAAATGAGTTAACATTTTATGCATGTGATACTTACACATAAAATGATTTGGGGTCAGAGTTGGTGGATACAAGAATGTATCCTGTATTGTGTGCATGTGTGCTGGGGCAAGGGGATTTCTCCCCAGGGAAAAAGACAGACATTTGCTAAAACACAAGCAAGGGTGAGAAAGTACTGATACCACATTTATAACTAAACAGTACCAGAAACACATTTCAATGAAAAGCATTTGCCATGCTGTAAATCTCAACAACTTTTCCAAAGCAATACAACAAGTCATGATTCAAGTCTGGAATAAATAAACAGCTAATAAAACTATGACAATATCTGTATCCAGCATCAAACAATAAATTGTGAAAACAATTTAAAAAAATAATCAGATAGAGACAGGACAATGTAGACTTCATCCTAACTTTCTGGGAGCCTGTTCACTGACCTTTGGCTTTGCCCTATTCCATAGCTCTCCAAGACAAAGACAGCAACATGTTTGTTTGTTTTTTTTTTAATATGTGTAACATGTTCATTCCATTCATAATTGTAACCAACACAATTCCCTATTTAATATCTTGCAGAAATTTGGTTTTTCATCAACTACTCTGCAAGACTAATTAAGCTATGTAATTTAGTATTGTTTTGTCAGTCTCTTGTTTTACAAAGCAGCCAGCCCCAAGGGGGCTGGGGTAAGATAAAACAGCTGTGCTGGTGCATCTTACAAGCTTAGAAAAGCTGTAGTTTTCACTGAGGTTTTAAGCATTTATAATACTAGAAAAATGTTTGTGTCATACACTAATGCATGTAATGAATAAATAATAAACAAATCATGTTCACATTATGGTCTGGATTCACAGGTTTCTGACTACCTAATGTTAACTTCGGAAAGAAAGACAATTCAAGATTAGTGCTATTCATGGTCAGTGACACCAAGAATGGCATATTAGCGAAGGTTTCAATGTACTATGTTAATTTCAAAAATGGTATTTTACACCAAATTAATTTGTGTGAACTGCAAGCATATCCTAAACTGTGTAAAAGAAACGCGATAATGGCGAACGGCACGGGTCTAATGATTGGGTTTATAAAGAAACAAAAAAATAAAGAAAGAAACGGGCTAAATGGAATGACGAAAACATTACTGAACAAAAGCTTACCAGTCACGCACACTGACCTGCACACTGGGTGACACTAAACTGTTTGGAAAGGGGCTCTTTGTGCGCATGGCTATTTAGGGGTGGCAAATACGTCAGGGCGTAATTAACATAAAGAAAATGCTGCTCCTGCAGTTAAATGAAACCCGTTAATACAAGGAACGCGCAATGGTTGCGCCTTCCCTTTAACAAAACAAAATAAAAAATATATATTACTGCGATAGTAGAACACATCACCACTTAAACCATTAGCTTTGACAAGAGTGAAGCAAAACTTACCATGACAAGCGCCAATTTATGTAACAAGATTTAAGCTGGCATTTACAAAAAATACATGCAAATTCCAACTAAGCCTAAGGCCTGACTTCAGCATCAAGCTATTCTTTAATTGAACATACAGTACCATATCCTTGATAATAAAGCGACCGCAAAATGACAAGCGTGTACTCCCTTTTAACACGAAATAATGTGATACATTAGAAGAATGGTTTAGATATAAGATGTTACTCGACCTTTCGTCCCTTGCAAGTTCACAGCCTGTCATGTTTTTGTCAAGAACTGGGTTTGGGGGACTGGAGAAAAGGCTTGCAAAAGCCATGATGGTTGTATACGATACGGCACTGCTCCCGAAACAAGAGTGAGTTGAATTCAGTCACTCAAAAGGAGGCGTTGGACTGTGAGAGATGATGAAGGATTACAGTATTAGTTTGAAAAACTCACGATTACTTTAAAGACAGTAAGACTTTTCCAGTCTCTTAACAAGCACTGACGTTGTTGTTATTAACCTGTAACACAGTTTGATACCCCCGCTTTGTCAGTGTCCCGTCGGCTGACTGTTTTCTTGGTGAAATTTTGGAGACGGAGGGTGAAATAACAAGAAAATGAATTATTTTCGGTGGTTTATATTCCTCCACATAAACATGGCGCCCGCAACAACGCATTCACAAAATGGCGGCGTTTGTCCGAACAATAGCGTCACGTATTCTTCCACCAAATCCGTCAATCCTATCGAATCAATCGACTAGCACCAAGCACCACCCATTCCTTGTTTGGATTGGGCATTTACGTGGCATGTGCGCTAATATGCTTCTTCTGTTGGTTAAATAGTCTGTCAAACAAAATAAAGGGCGTGGATTAATCAATCAAGGTTGGTAGAGTAGTGCATCAAGTCACCCAAGAAAAATAATGGTTGCGTCATAGAGGCGGAGTAATACGCGAACAAAAACGAAATAAAAAAAGTTATTGCAGCAAGTCGTCTTGTGACTGGTTAGCGAGCAATGGAGTTTAGCTTTATTTGGGTAGCACTGTTACAGACATTTTAAGTGGATACATTTACAATGTAACATTTAGCCAGTATTAAGCATGTTAAAACATAGATTTGTTTTGTTTTGTAATTAAAAACATGCAAGTAAAATGTTTCTATTTTCGTAAAGTTATTATGACCGTTGCTGTCGTTGTTAATACAGGACCGGTTGCAATATCTAGTTTATGACAGTAGAGGCCAGTGTAAGCTAAGGGATGAGAACATGCTGTGTTATACACAGTGTATTTGTTAAAGGTTTTATGTTAGAAATTTTACTGCTCTCATTTAATTCTGGTTAATATTCATGTAGCAGAGACCTTAAACTGTTCACATCAGTAGAACATGTGTTTACAGTGGAGATTTAGCATGACAATTGATCAAACATACAGCAGTTATTTAAATAATGTTTTTAAGATCCTTTCTGATGTTTAGAATGGATTGTATATTACATTTTTTTGGATGGTCAAAGTTCAGAAACAAGGTAGTCTGCATTGTCTGTAAGTTTTACACTGAAATAAATCCAGAACACAACACCATAGTAGCCTTGTATATTACTATTAAAGGATGCCCTGAAACACTTGATGGTGCTTATATTTCACCTGTCATCACTAAACACTAAACATTGTCTGTTTACTTTTAAAAAATGTAATAGTTACTAGTAGCTAACCTTAAAGCTATCTTCTTTTGCATTACATAAAGGGCAGTGATATTGTGTCTAGCCTTTGCCTTTGTAGCCGCCTGCCTGGAATTTCCTCACCCCTAAAGACTAAAGCACATTTTGTGATGGATGAAACAGAGTTTTTCTTGGATATATCCTGTGTATCATCAGTGAAGTGCCAAATTTCTGAGCTGGAAAGCACAGAGGCGTTCGTAACCGCTGCAGTTCACTCAATTTGCACCTGCAGCTTTCTTTAATACATTGGGCACTGAGATATTTGAATGAACAAATACACGTAACTAGTAAAAACTCAAGATTCCAAAAAATGTAACATTTTAAGATCTGTAAGATTAAAAAGTCAATTCAATTATCTTTTTCTGCCAACAGGGAAATGTTTAAGGAAACCTTAAGTTCTTACAAGAAACTGGACATACATGAATGAATATTTAGGTGCATTCAATTTACACATCGTGAATAACTTCCATTTTATCTGTCTTACAGATGGTGGCCGTGGGTGGCAGTTTACATCTCATGCATTTGCTAACTACAGTAGGCAAGTTAACCCTTTCTGCATTTCACAATTATATTTTCTTGAAGATTTGCAATAAGCATATACAGTAAAACCTACTATATGCCAGCAAACCTGGTAAGCAGTCACCCCAAGTAACTTTGCTGATTGCAGTATGCTTTACTTGTCAGACAAGGTGGTTGACTGGATTTTCAGCTGGTGTTCTGATTTGGGACACTTGGTTTTGGTTAAGGAGCTGGTTAAACTGGTCCAAGAAAAAAACAGATCCCTTAAAAATACATTTCCTGTCAAGTTCTACTGTAACCCTATTTGCTGCAAACCTTTCATGGGATTTTATATACATTATGTGGGCTGCCCAGAAAGAGGCCAGTACATATTTATTCCAGTTCCCAACCTTTAGCTGGTCTCCAGCTCATCAGCAGTTGCTGTCATTTTCAGCAGGGTAAAATATTTTAGTCATTACACTTGTTTAAAAAAAAAAAAAAAAAAAAAAATTGTTAAATCGAATTTAAAAAAGTGAGACGAGACAAATTAAAAGAAAAAAGTTAACTTGGATGTCTATCTGCTTGCTTGGTAAGACTCTGAACATCTCTGGTATGTGCACTGGTGTGATTGGATCAGAACCCAGTTAAAGATGGCAGTGGAGCTGTGTCCTCTAGCCTTGACTGTCCCGGGTGCTGATTTGATTTGTATCACGAATACATCTACAGCAGACGGACAGACTGAACCCTTCAAGAGTTGCAGTTTAAAGTATTTTTACATTGTTGCTTTCAGATTTGGTTTTCAATTTATTGAGGCAAAATGTTAACAGGGCTACTTTGGACTGCTCCTCTGTGACTTAAAGCAGAAATTTATAAGCTAGATGTTGGTCGGTATTTTGAACATATTAGCAGCTTACAAAATATAATATTTGCTATGATTTACTACATAAAATAATATAGCATATTTATTACATAGTATTTTTGGCCACTACTGTAGGTTTTTGTTTCCTAGACCATGAAGGTGAGCTAACCATTTGTTGATCTGTCTGCTTGTTTGTGGAAGTATTATGTATTATTATCAGCAGTTTCTCACAATAATTCCACACCTGGATAAGCCTGTCACTCAGGCAAAATCTAAATGCAGTCATTGAGCCCGTATCTTCATAACAGAGTAATTAAATGTCAACATAAGCACTTGGATGTGAGTAAGTGGTGATAATAAGAGGAATGAGTTTCAAAGTTCTCAAGTTTTATTTCCAGAGTGATTGGGGCTTTGTTCAATTCAAATGACCAGGTGGGGCACACAGTGACTAATTTCCATCTGCACCATGAAACTAGGATGTAAAACTCTCATCTCGTCCCAGTATCACACTGGGGCTGCTGCTGCTTCCCTGTGTTCTCTGAAACCAGATATTATATAAAAGTCAAAGATTGGATGTACAGCTCTGGCAAAATGTTGTACATCACCTAGATTTGTAGGATTGAGACATCATTTTTTTTAAAAATTCACCTACATGTGTTTTTGGTTTTTTTTAGCAGGAAGGCTTCAAATCTGCCTTTCGTGGACTGCCACAGACCCTCCTTAAGTTTCTTCCTCCATCAGTGCAGTAAGTTTGGAAAGGTTGAGTTCTAAGAGCTTTGAATCCCAATCAAGTCCCAGTTTGCTACAAGGCCATGATGTGAAGGGTGTATAGTCAACTCTTAAGTGGCACATGTATTGAATTCCCAGCACTTACATTTTTTACATGAACTATAAGCCAATATAGTTTCACAGACACTGTCCATAAGTAATCAATAAGGCTCAATAAGCCATCAAAAAACAGTGCACAACCACACTCACTGCTAAAATCTCTCTTATGAAGAGACCCTGTGACTGTCTTCAATGGCTTCAACCATGGGTCACATTGGGAATCTCACACTCTCTCTTCACATACTTTATTTAAAAGGACACTTTTTTCACTTAGACATTCTGCTGTGTATTTGTGAGTGTATCATCGTTAAAAAAATAAATAAACCAATGGAGCTGTTGTTCCCATTGCTTTCTCAGCAGACTGTCTGTGTGTTATAGCTAAACCAGATTCATTTAAGTTAACTATGCCTCTTTGACAGATTACTGTAGACTATCTCCTTAACCTTAAAGCCCATCGTTCTCAAGGTGTGCCAAGTCTTGCAGCAACCTCTTCTTAACCAAAGATTATTAGTGGAAATGTGTGATTGATTGCATTACACTATGTAAGGGAGTACAAAGTGATTAGTATTGTTAAGATTACACACTGAACATTTTTTGCCTGCTGAGATTACGACAACCTGTCTTTGTTACATGTATGTCTTTTAAGTCTGAAAGAGAGTGCTTGAGGAAGACAATTGTTAACAGGTTTTTTTTTTGTTTTTTTTTACAACCATAATACATTATTCTAAAAAGCAGCAGCTGCTGCACACAGAATCAGGTATCCATAGTACAACCTATGTTCGTAGGTTAGCTAAGAAAACACTGTTTGAATCCACAACAAATAAAAAGAGTAATATGAAATGTACACAAAAAAAAAAACGGGTGTTTGAACGCACACTGTAATTGATACACACACACACACACACAATACTTGTACGAATTTTGGAAAGAACAAATGAATTCCACAACGACTGGGGTGGGGAATTTATTGCCCATTTTTCCTCACTCAGACCCCTTATTAAATATCTTGGTATCCTTGAATAGATAATCGACTCCTCATTAAAAATATGCTAAGAATGTTAATGATCAATCTGGCCCAAGAGTTCAGTGTTACCCCAAATATGATTAATTTACTAGCAATGTTAATTGACAGGGTGGAGCATTTTTTCTCTATTTTACACAAAACAAAAGATTCTCCTGTGTGGTGACTGCCAAGACTGGTACAATATTCAATGTAGTGTCCCTGGCAGTCCTGAGCCAGAACCCTACAGTATTTTTGTGGATAAGTTGTCATAGCCAGACATTCTGCAGTGGTAATAAGTGGATCATATTTGAGACTCCACGGCACTCGTGGGACAGGCTGCTCATTAAAATCTTTTGTCTATTTTTAAATAGAAGGCAATTTTCTATTCAGGAATACGAAGATATTTAGTGAGTTTGTCTGAGTGAAGTTATCTGGTTACAAATTCTACATCCCCAGTTTTATTGATTATCAAGAAAATAGTACAAACTTAAATTTATTAGGTAAGTGAGGATATAAAATTGTATTTCCTGGTTTATATTAACCTTACAGTTCAGCACTAAACTAAACTTGAGTTAAATCACTTCACGAAGACACGCACTGTGTGCCTCTAAATGTGCTTTTAAACATCTTAACTCCCTGGAAACATTTCAAGTGGTGCTGCGAGACTGAATAAATACTTGCCTCATTTAATCTGTAAATCACCTTGGATAAAGGCATCTGCCAAATTAATTAATTAATAATAATAATAATAATAATAATAATAATAATAATAATAATATATAATATAGTGGTTTAATTCCTCGCAGGAAAAAAGTAAATTTCTTCAAGATTGGTATTGCATGTACAATACCCAAAAAAAGAAAGAAAAATAACTTATACAGCATACAGAAATCTGTTTTGCTAGTACCTCACCGTCTCCTGATGAAATACACCATTATTATTGAGTGAAAACATACTGCAGTGGTGTAATAAAGAATACCAGTCGTAATAGCTGTAAATTACATTTTGGCTCGAAGCTGTTCTTCAAGACATTCTTCGGGGAGAGCTAAAGTGTTGAACTGATTAACTTTTTCCTGTTGTCTGCCAGCAGTTAGCCAGGCTAATTTATTAACCTTAACAAGGTTTTATAGTTTTTTTTATGAAGATTTTTTTTTTTTTTTTTTTTTTTTTTTTTTTTGCTACAGTACCTTTTGCTTTAAAAAAATAAACAGTCATTAATTTAAATATTCACTTTTTTAGGCACTGTTAGTAAAATAAAGTAGGCAGAAGTTGAGGCAGTGTTACGCAATGGAACTGAATGAACCACGTGATGCGCCACTGAATTGACCATTCTGTGTATAAGCTATAGAGCAGGTAGTTGTTAGTAGGGATGTTAAAAAAATAAAAAATAAAATAAATATAAATGTACCATTAAAGTGTAAAAGAAACTTGTAATTGCATCTGTATCGCAGATGGGTTTATGACTGACCCCTGTGGTGTTGGGTGGTAGTACATGTAAAACCTAACACTTTTATTATTATTATTATTGTTATTATTATTGTTGTTATTATTATTTATTTCTTAGCTGACACCCTTACCCAGGGCGACTTACAGTTGTATACAAAAGATACATATCAAGAATTACAGTATAATTAAGAGCAAGATACAAAATACAGTGACTTCAGTCCTAATAAGAGCAAATACAAAACACAGTACAATTTGATATTGGGGCAGTTCAAGAGCAGGTAACAGTGTTGATAGTTACATCAGGGTTAGATACGAGTGGAAGTGAAATACAAGATACTACAGATTGGGTTAAGTGCGGGATTAAATACAGTAAAATAGGGAGCAGATAAGTGCAAGTTAAAGTGAATTAAAGGCAGAGTGCTATATTGTCCTGAAGGGAATAGTTGAGTTTTACACCTGTGGGCCATAGGAAAGTCATTCCACCACTGCAGGGTGAGGGTGAAGAAGGAGCGGGCTCTGGAGGCAGGGGAGTGTAGCGGTTGTGCAGCCAGTCTTCTACTGCAGACAGAGCGGAGAGGTTGTGTGGGGGTGTAGGAAGAGATGAGGGTCTGGAGGTAGCTGGGTGCAATCAGGTCAAGGCATTGGTAGGCGAGTACAAGAGTCTTGAACTGGATGCGAGCGGTAATCGGGAGCCAGTGGAGTGAGTGGAGCAGTGTAGGGAGAAGCAAGGCAGAGAGAACACCAGACGAGCAGCGGAGTTCTGGATGAGCTGAAGCAGACAGGTGGTGGCAGGTGTGTGCTAGAGTGGAGATGTGCTAGGAGTAGCAGAGGCAGGGGTCCAGGGTTACTCCAAGGTTCTTGGCTATAGTGGAGGGAGAGAGCATGGTAGATTCCAGAGGAATGGAGATAGAGAGATCAGAGGAACGGGAAGATGAGGAGGGGAAGAAAAGGAGGTCAGAGTTAGAGAGGCTGAGTTTCTACAATCCTGGCTTTTCCGTACAGTTGAAATGTCTGGGAAGCGCTAGGTTCATACCCTTTCTTCACACTTGTCTCCTCATCTACTGATGGAACACTGGGTGTTCATTGGAAAGCTAAAAATACCCCAGAATACCCCATGGAAATCCTGATAAGTTATTGTGTTATGTGTAGTGTGTCTTCCACGGGAATAAAGGCCTCTACACACTGGACTTGATGTGACAAGCGAATGTGTATGACACACCACACCAAGACTAAAAAATAAAACATGTATTTTTAGTATGAGCCATTCACACTGCCTGTGATGCAACAGGCGACACAGAAGCGACACTAAAGCAATGCGAAAAAAATAGGATTGGTGTCTATTTTTGCAATTATGTCGCTCTGCAGTTAGGGAACTGACCAATGAGTAACTGCTTCCCTTGCACGCCTTCAGTAAACAATGGTGAAAGAAAAGATAATTCTTGCAGTATCAAAATAACGGTGGTTGTACAATATATGACATAAATTATAAAGACACGGCAATGAGGGAGAACATCTAGCAGTCCATTTCAGGGAACTGAATATAGGTGGTGTGTATGATTATTTTACCTTTACTGAAATAACTATATTGTACATTTTTATTCACTGTATAACAGGACTATCATACATGTGATTGTTTTCCAGCTGATGATACAATCAGAAGGAGTTGTAGATCACATCGCGCACTCTTGTTGCCACTGGTGTGAAAGTAACATTTTACCACAGGTTCCGTTGTGTGAAGACCTTAAGGGATGTGATACTGTGCAGTTTGGGTGAGAGAACTACGAAGCAAGCATAGCATGAAGTACTGGAATTCTGACAATCCCTTAACTGTTATACGTTGATTTGTTGAACAGGATTTATGGATGGAGGTGTGGATGAAAGTCTGGAAAGCTAAGAAAAACATGCTGTCATTTTCTGATTCTTGTTCTCTCATGTTTCCAAAAGTTAGCAGAACTGAAAAAAACAAAGGGTCAATTTATGTATGTTTGAGTTGGACTCTCCCAGCTTCAGATGCTAATATGTTCCTATGCGTGTTAGTATACAGTGGCGCCTTCCAAAAGAGTTCACTGTTTAGTATTGCTTTATGGATTGTGGCAATGTCCCTTTGGGAGTGGCTTTCAGAACTGGGCTGAGAATATACATCATTATATAAGCCTCCCTTATGCAGCAAAGCCGTAAACTCAGCAGCTGAGAGGACTCCACACAGGTGTGGAGAACAGTTTAGTGTAGGTCAAGGGGTTTACAGCTTACACTCAGACAGGGGGTTAAGCTTAACAGAGGCATGCACCAGATGCTCATTTGGAGAACTCAAATCTGAATAGAAATGTGCTCAATGCTTGTTTATGCATGAAAATGGACACTTTCACTTGACTTCATAATATGAGATAAAAACATGTACAGTACATCAATACAACAGGTGTTTATAGCATTAAAAGCAATTACAAAAACAAAAAAGTGAAATTGTTGTACAAAGAAATTGTTAGGACCCCACTAGCAGGAGCTCCCTAGTGGCTTATCCGGTAAAGGGCGCTCCTTGTGGAGTGCAGGATGCACCCTGTAGCCTGGAGGTCGCCGATTCCAGTCCAGGCTATTCCACTGCTGACCGTGGACGAGAGTTCCCAAGGGGCGGCGCACAATTGGCCGAGTGTGTCCTGGGTGGGGAGGGCATAGTTCGACCAGGATGTCCTCGGCTTACCGCACACCAGCGACCCCTGTGGTCTGGCCGGGTGCCTGCGGGCTTGCCTGTAAACTGCCCAGAGCTGCATTATCCTCCAAAGTTGTAGCTCTGAGGTGGCTGCATGGCGGGCCAGCAGAGTGAAAAGAAGCAGTCGGCTGACAGCACACATTTCGGAGGACAGCGTGTGTTCGACTACTAAATTAAAAAAAAAAGGACCGCACCAGCAATTTCAGCAATTGAAACTTTCTTCATTGTCAAGACTGAAATGACATCTGTTATGCATTGGGAATTGTACTTATTGGAAATATATTGCTTTTTCAAATTGTCATGGAGTCTTGAATGGCACTTCTGCACTGTATGCCTCTAATGTGCACCAAGGACATATGATATTGATTGTCCTATAAGTCTGGGTAGGCTAATATATAATATAATTTCTAAACTGCTATAACACTTATATATTCACATATAGCATGTAAAGTCTGCTGTTTGATTTAGCATTGAGATTTGAACTGCTAACTCAATAAAAAGACGATATCAGATGTGTAAAATTGGCCGTGCTAATGGGAGCCTCGTGGTTACTGGACAGGCAGACATGCTGTTGTAAATGTTGTTATATTTACTTAAGGCCAATAGAGGTCAAACTTGAAAAAAGTTTGGATATTCATCTTCCTTTTTTGCTTTATTAATTATTGTTTTGAAAACTTTACTTTCTGGAAAGCCCATTGACCCTGCATTGCAAATTTATGAAGCCAAGATGCTGTAGCTGTTGGAAACAAAGAATAAAGCGATTGATCGGCCCTAGAGGGGGGTGAACAAATGGCCTTTTCCTTGGAAAAGAAACTCATAGCAGGCCCTCCGGTACGGATTGACTTTGGCACCACAAACATAAACCTGAACAGTTACTGTTACAGTCTAAGCACCATTAAAAATAAACCCTGGTGAACGGTAAACAATGACATCAGCCAACGTGACCCAGCACCATTAAAAATAAACCCTGGTGAATGGTCAACAATGACATCAGTCAAAGTGACCCAGCACCATTAAAAATAAACCCTGGTGAATGGTCAACAATGACATCAGCCAACGTGACCCAGCACCATTAAAAATAAACCCTGGTGAACGGTCAACAATGACATCAGTCAAAGTGACCCAGCACCATTAAAAATAAACTCTGGTGAACGGTCAGCAGTCTACGAGGTATTCAAAAAGATTAAGAATATAAGAACATAAGAAAACTATACCAAGCTTTGGCCCTCAAGCTTTTTTTTCAGAAAGAAAACTCACGATTTCTTTGAAATTCCTCTAAAACACAAATGTAACAGATATCTAACGACCTCCTGC
The DNA here is from genome assembly GCF_017654505.1 of Polyodon spathula. NCBI lineage: Eukaryota > Metazoa > Chordata > Actinopteri > Acipenseriformes > Polyodontidae > Polyodon > Polyodon spathula. The sequence continues at coordinate 5,995,110 of NC_054539.1, read as the reverse complement.
CCTGCACCCTCAAAATCATCCCGACCACCAGCCAGACAAACCCTATAACCAGGAATGGGAACACTGGTGAGAATTGTACTTCTATCTGACCTCCACAGCTGCTCTCTCACAGAGTGGGGTGTTGGTTGCAAACAAAGCTGTGTAGAAGCAGTGTGTTGGAATAATAAAAAGGTTAATGTGCACCTCACCCATTAAACCACCGACTGAAACATTGATTTTAGAGGGAGCTGGGAATGTTTAAATGACTTCTTCCTTGTACTTCATCTTTTATTCAAATTAACGCAAATTGTCTCTAAGTGCAGGTGGAGAATCTAACTATGATCTTTGATTTCCTCATTCTAGAATTTCCATGATTTAACAACTTATTTTTATGTGCCACTAATTTAAGATATCATTGCTCATTTGATGTTGTTGATCCTGCATACTGACTTCTAGCCAAAAACATTCCGTACAATCTTTTCAGCAGTTTTTCCTTTGGAACAATTATCTTTCCAATCTGCATGTACATGCATACCTGTAAAGTTTATGAAGTTGGTAACAATTAAGTGGCAATCTGATGCACACAATTTATTTCTAAACACAATAGCATGAGTCTATGGAGGGGGAAGTGATTCTGCTTACATCATGGTAACTTGTACACATTACTTGTTTTGGTACCTTTCACCTTTCGGGAATGTCTAATTTTAATAGGTCCCATTCTATCACCTCAAGTGATATTCCCATCTTAGAGCAGGGAACATGAACACTACCTTATCATGCATGTTTGGTCCCATTTTGTTTGTTTTCTCCCTATATATGTTTTTTCCAGTATTTTTGTTTTTCACTTAGTTCACGCGTGTTTACTTTTAACTGAGATTACAAATGATCCATGACCCCCTATAGTCCAGTACTTTCAAAAGCCATGGCAACACATGGTTTTCTAGTTGGTTGCTCTCTATGGTTTCTTCATAGTGCCATAATGGAATCTCAATGGCATTTTTCAAACTCTTCTGCGCACACTTTCACATCAGGACCCACGATGCGGATAAATCTGGAAATGACTGGGCTGTACTTCAGGTTGACCAATGCGCTGGAGTGGTGTGTCACTCATCAGGTCAGGTCTGGACTGATTGACTGAGCTTGCTTGTAATGTGGCATTAATTACAATTCTTTTGGAATGTCAGTGACCAGCAGGTTCCAATTATAATCGGCTTTTGTGCCTCTAGTTTGTACTAAAATGCCTTTAGGGGAATGTAAACAAACTGGAAACCAAACAAAGCTAGTCAGCTTGTGAAGTTCAATACACAGAAGGTTAAACTGAAAGAAAAAAATGTAGAACTGAATGAAAAAAATTACATATATATATATATATATATATATATATATATATATATATATATATATATATATATATATATATATATATATATATATATATAGAAATGTGGCTTTTCCTAACAAAAAAAAAAAAAAAAAAAAAAACGTTTTTTTTTTTTTTTAAAGTTTCATGGGTAATTGCACATGTCACATACCCGCTTACTCCTAAATAGACGATTGTGGAATTGTAAAAATTGACGTTATATAGATGGGCGCAGACAATTAACAGAGGCTCTGCTAACATTTATTGCGTGAGCTTTCGAAATACCTTCAGGACACTGAACTTTGTTGGTTGACATTTTGAAAAAAAGAGTGCGGTTCGGAGTTTAGCGAGCTGTGCTGGGGAATTGGTGGGAGGGCATACAGCAATCCATCTCTCAAAGTTGGAGTTAGGCAGTAGTACTGTATTTCGCTGGTTTTGTGTGCCGAAGACACGTCTAGTTTACCACAACCGCACCGTGCATCGAGTATTGAGTAATTGATCACCATAATTTATAACATAATAAGTCGCAATTGCCGTTCATATACAAAGAGGCTGAACTATAATTTCAAGCGATTTTGCACATAAGCAATTGGTGTACTTTGCTGAAAACAATATTTGCACAGATTTATTTTTTAAGTGGTCTCCTTTTCTCATAAACATGACCGTTGGAGTTCACTACTGTTGTTTATTTATACTGTGTTTAGCAACAGCTTTTCATCATTCACAAGCAGCGCAGGTAAGTGTATGCATCTTTCTTTCATTTGGTTGAGTGACTGCGTAGGCTACTGTATTTCTTCACGCCAGCGGATAAAATGAAGTTAGAAACAGTACATGTTAACCAGAGATAAACTGAAATGTATTAACCGGCTGTTTGTTGCGTTTTCAGTTACAAAGTTTAGTAAGATGTCAAATTACGAGCTATGGCTGCAGGCTGTTAGTATTAGACAAAGTAGCACGCCTAAAGGAACACGTTGTTTTTGTTACATACGTTTATTTGCCAGACATGTGATTGCATTTCAGTCTTATTTTGTCATATATATCTACGTGTTATATATATATATATATATATATATAATATATATATAGTCTATTATATATATATAATATATATATATATATCATAAGACATTAGCCTTCACAATTGAATATACAGCAAACGTTTGCGATGCTACTCTGTACATGTTTTACACAATAGCCAACAGTTTCAGGAACACTGTACGTAAGATATCTGACGCTTTATATTAACTGTTGAAACTACTGTAATAAGATATTACCATGTCATTTTGTTTGATTTAATTTAATTTACTTCAAATTGTCGTCCTGTTAATATATGGACTGACCAGTTATTATACTGTGTATGGACTAACAGGCAGTTTCTTTATGTATTTATATTGAAGTCAGCTGAAGTAAACATATATTCATTAAACGCTTTTTCAACAGGAATCCATCACAAGGTCTGCCTGGAACAAGATCCTACAGATAAAACATTTTTGTATTTTTGTTAAATTACGATTCTATAGCATCGGCAATAGCTTTATATTCCACCTGCTCTCTATAAATGGTCTCAAGCATAATTGAGGCTAGTGTAATCCACTTTTTGTGTTAGCTAGTGATGCTGAAGGAGCAAAGAAAGCACAAGGCTTCCCCTAGCTAGCTGGAGTGGAATACCTCTTGGAAGTTGCAGTGGGTAGTGAAAGAATTAGCAGCAGCCAGACTCTTCTTTGAAGCGTCTCCATTAGGAATGCAAATCTGCAGTATTACAGATAATCCAGCTTCCCTTGATTTACATTCTTCTGAAAACACCTTGTGATGAAAAGAATATTACAAACAAATCTGCAGCCAGGCATCATGAATATTCAAATATTGTAATTCAGGCTATTTCACTGTATAGCTGTACATTTTTATTTGATTGCCATTGAATCTACCAGGGTTTGCTTTCTGACCTTCTTATAATATAAAATTATAAAATGTTATAATTCAAGCTAAAAATGAGCTAATCGACGTTTGTGCACCATCAAAAACAACAGCAGCTGTATTACACAATGTGAACGCAAAGTGGTGAAATATGAGACTGTTCTATTTCATACATGACCAAGTCTAGGGTAAGAAGAAAGCTCTTTTTACAGTGTGAGCTAGAGTTTAACATTGTGCTACCATTTTACAGTTAGTTACTTCTTGAATTGAATGCAACTTCTATAGGACTAGTAACTTATAGTACGAAAATATAGTCCAGATAATTATAACCACGTAACCCTGCCTTCATTTTCATATCATCACAGCAAAGGAAGTGGATTAATGTATTTAGCATGCAAAATGAGAGGGTAACCCTAAAATGTAACACCACAGACCAGCTGGACAACAGCATGAAAACATTGTCACTTGATACAGTATCCCTCAGTCCTGTCAGTCATCTTCTAGATATTGCATTTCATTATTGGAAGCTTGGCTTCATCTTACACATTGCTATGCCAAGGAGCTTCTTGGCATTTTAAAATGGGTTATTTTAAAGTTTAAACTGCCAACACTGAGGAAAAATAACTCCGCTCGAAAATGCAAAAATCCGAAAAACAACATATTATTGCAGCCTTTAAGTAAAATTGTACTATTTATCAGGTTCATGCATTGTTGACTCATTTATTATACCTTGGTGCAAAATCCACTGTGATAGGATGCGGTTCATGAAAATCAATTTAAAATAATAGTATAAAGATGTCTATAAATACAGAATCAATTATACTTTTTCATTGAAAACGGTAAACAAGTGTTTACACACAAGGTTTAAGCCTTTCATCTTTTAAACATAGATGTACAGCTTCAATTTCTATATGCATTATTTAGTTAGTTATCAGAAGGTGGTCTTTAATTACTTAGTTCTGAAAGAGTTGCATTTATGCCCATCAATTTTCACAGTGCTTTCTGTTACAGCTGTATGCAGGCTAATTGTTTCTCAGGGTCTTCTAATGTAGGGAATATGCCATTAGCAAAAAGTCATGAATCTCAACCAAAAGTGTCTTATTTGACCGAATAAACAACAACATGAAAATAAATAATTAATTTTGTCTTTATTTAAAATCTGGGCTGATCCATAGCCCTTTTAAAGCGAGCGATGGCATTTGATTTATTGAAATCCACCCAGACGAACACAAAGGCATACCTTTTCGGTACTCTTAATGATAATGTAGATGCCTTCCAAGATACACACAAGAATTTGAACGTTGGTCCAGCAGCATCTGTTGAACAGCTTCAGTCCAGCTAACTTTATTACAGATAGACAGTCAAACCATTCAACTGTGATCAACCCAGAATAGCCTGGAGAAAGAACATGAATGATACCTGCCTTGCTAGTGTTGTCAAATGTGTGGAAGGCTAGAGGCAGCATTCACAGCATAGTCATATTAAATACATCCTGATTGTCGATGAAGTTTCTGTAGTAAACTCCAGAGTAAAAAACAAAAACAACTGTAATTTATTGAATTAGCTATATTGACGGGAATTACTTGTTTTTGGACAGAGCTGTCTGGATAGACAACATATTATGACTGTGGTCCGCCAAATGGAAAAGTTCTTGAAAGGGCAGGAAACCCGGTTTACAGAAGGGCTCCGCATTATGAAAAACAAACTGGCTGCTCTTCAGAATTCTGTGTCCAAGTCGCCAGCTGCAGATCCATACACAGGTATGTGTTGAACAGAAGGTACTGTGTAATGATGCTGATTAAGGTTCTAAAAAAAAGATCTGAACTGAACAATTGAACATAGATGGGTATATAATTGATGTAATATCTCAAGCAAACTTGTTGTTGCAATTGTAGTAGTGCTTATCCTGCCAGAAGTGCACCATGAAGCAATGCATATTGAAAATGGAACAAAAACCTGGCCTGTTTGCAAAACAGGAGTTCTGTATGCATATAGGTTCATTCCTGCATGTTTGGGAGCTGTTCTCTGTCAAGAAAAGCTGGATAGAAACTCCATGGAAAACCACTGTGATTGTTTTTTGTATGACTTTCTTTGGCCTAAAGAGGAGTGACATCATATATTTGTTGTAGCTCAATGTTAATGAAATGTATTGGGCCAAAACTAACCCTAAAAAGTAGATTCAAATATAATTTTCTTTCTTTAAAAATGTAGCTGCCTGCCATAGATTTATGTATCATTGGCTAAATCAGCCAACATGTCTTCTAGAAATAAAAGCTAATGCCATCTAGTGATCTGTAACTTTGAATCACGTTTCATTTTGTTTTGCTGGCAATGCACTGCTGTGCACTAGATGGTGCTGGCGCTCCCTTATAAGACACTTTAGCCGATCTAGCCTGCATTACATAGGTTTATGGCTGGCAGCTGTCACTGAAGAGCTGCTCGTGAACTCACTGTAAAAAGAACATTTCTGAGTACAGTAATTAGAACAAGAACATCAAGAAAAGGGAGGGAGACATTTAAATCAGCTTACTCTTTAAGTTTGCAAACAACTTGAGGGAACAAGTTAGTGGACGTCTTTATTATACATCACTGGTATATGGTTATGGGTAGAGTCAGTCCAAATCTGTGGAAAAATATGCAAAGAAATGTGTATTGATAATGGCTTATAAAAATGTAAATCATGTAAACATAATAAGCACTTCCAATGTAATATATGAAGCATATTTGTGAGTAAAATCTTTATAAACTGTCAACCAAAAACATCACATCACATCACATCACGTCACATTATACTTCTTATTGGGTCACATTTCTGAAGAAGGCAAAGCATCTGTTAATTTAACAAAACGAACCGAACAAACTAAGTTATATATTTCAGGTTACTTTAGCAGTCTACCGTATTCATTTATCGCAATCCCCAAAATTCACACAGAAAAAGGCACTTGACAGACTCAATGAGAGCTAACCTGTTGAGATTGTGTAACCTACAGTAACTCTGTGAAACTGGCTATGTAGGCTGTGAATGTTTTAATAATCTGTCCTCGTTCAAGCTGGGTGTTTGCCTTCCCTGAACCGACTTCTAAACAATGGATTTGGCTTCCTTTTATGCTGTGTGGTTAGGACTTGATTGAAGATCAATTATTCAATCCAGATGCACGTTGATGGAATTAACCCCATCCCTGCCAAACTTAAACACAAAATAATACATCGTTATTCATACCCAAGCCAAACACTATTTACAGCCAGGGCTTCAGCCCTGTCACAGACCTCCTTGTCAGCTTGTCTGGGAGACTGTTTTTATACCTGTCAGTTGACAGGCTCTCAAGATTGTTTTTATACCTGTCAGTTGACAGGATCTCACCCCAGTAGATCCTGGAACAGAAGAAGAAAGTGCAGCCAGCAGACTCTATCTAAACAGTGTTCATTTTCATAGTCAGCATTATGAATCACACCTTCTCTGTGGATGCTTGACATATTGTATGCAAGTTTTTGCACCAGTTAATGCCAGTGTTATTGTTAAATCTAAACACATAAATACTGGCAGTAACAGCAGTTGTCTGAGAATAGGGTCAAGCCCGTGTATTATGCCAATGGGCTATAATCCCATATTAAATATATTTCCTGTCTCTAGCTATGAATACAGTAAAGTGTTTCATGTTCTAATTGTGATGACAACTGGTGTTGACATTCCTTCATAAGGTAAATTCATGAGGGCTTCATATTCTAGGTCGTGGCCTCTGATTGGCTGGGCTACTGAAGCTATAGTTTCAGAACCAATCATCAAGGTTTGATGAAACTTTTACATGGGAATGTGTTGACAAGCCTTTGTTCATATTCTGCCAGTGTACGCCATGGCAGCCTTTCACAGCATTGACACCTGATTGGCAACGATAATGAATTCCTGATCTTGTGAACTGCTCGTCCAAATATGATGAAGCGTCACATAATTTGTCACAAAAGGTTGAAGGTATTGGAAAGATGCAAATGAGGATCCTGTTCCTTTGCATGGTCTATACAAACCTGCGTGTTTTCTTGCCTTACACACTGATGAGTGTTTCTATACACTAGTGTCAGTTTAAAAACCCTTGTAATGCTGAACCATTCAAATCTTTTATATCTTAATACACTGTATGTGGTGAATTTCTAGATTATCCATATATCGTACTATAGTTTTTGCCTGTGTAAGCTCAGATGAGAACTTATTAAGCTCACAGTAAAACCTGGAATGGCTCAAACTGACTTTTATTTCCATCCCTGTACTGACGAAACCCATGTTGATGAAACTACTAATGGGCATTAAAGAGCAGCTTGGTGCGAGTATGAAATATTACAGTGATCTCCCTCCCCGGGCAGAGGCTAAGGAATTGGCCCCTTCCTCCCTCCCCGGGCAGAGGCTAAGGTATTGGCCCCTCCGTCCCTCCCCGGGCAGAGGCTAAGGCATTGGCCCCTCCCTCCCTCCCCGGGAAGAGGCTAAGGCATTGGCCCCTCCCTCCCTCTCCCCACCTGCATACTGGATGACTTCCATTGCTGCTTTGCTTGGAAAAGGACTAAATGATCAGTGAGTCTAATTATTGTTACGTACCTGTTAAAAGGTAATGATACCATTTTATATTTCATGAACTAGACTGTGCCACTTTAAGGTGACATGTGGTACTATTATGAATTTTTTAGTTAAGTTTATGTCTTTCACTACTCTGTATATATGACCTAATATAGCATAGTGGGGCCCTGGCCAATTGCCCTGGTTGCTAGCCTATAAAACTGGCTCTGAATGTGATGACTGAAACAGAAAGAATGATTTATTGCTGTGATATTTTATACCTGTATTAAGGTGGCCAATAGTTGTATTAAAGGATGAAATTTTAGAATGTTTTTCACTTTTAAAATATGAGCAAGAAAACAGACAAAAGATTTGTTAATGTTAAAGATTGCACTCAAGTAGCGTCTATGTCAGAATACTGAAGACTTCACGCCCAGACATGAGCGAGGAGGCCGATGGCAGAGGGCCCTGCAGTCTAATGGCTGTCCTGTGGTTTATTTATTTAAAAAACTCAGACGCTCATCTTGTGCTAAGCAATGTTTTAAAATCAATTTTATATTAACTATATTAACAACAGGTCACATGTTCTGGTTGCATCTAGCACTAATGGTCACTTACTGTCATTCATTATGATATGTTACCATAAAAAAAGATCTACAAATATGTTGTAGCCGATACAATCTACTCTGTAAAACTGAAGAGATATTATTTTATACTGGCAACACATAGTATCAGGTGCAAAACAACACTAAGGTTTAATAACACAGACCTAATAATGTGCCTCTCAATTCAGCCTGTAACACCTGCTACACTTTATGTCTTCTGACATGTAGCTTTTTGGGGGTCAATCTGTGCTGTTCATTGCCATGCATCTGCTCGACCACTAAAAAGGTTCTGAATGGTTCTGAAGCACATAAGTTCTGCCTTTGAAGATTCTGGAAGTGAGCAAGACTGTCAACAATAAGGGTTCTAAAGAAAGTTCTTAAAGAAGCTTACCTTGGCATTTCTGGTCCAGGGCTATTCAGCCATAGGCATAAATGTTTATATGAATATTCTGAAATCTCCCTTTCTAACTGATATATTTTTTTGTTATCCTGTGTAGTTACATGCCCTTCACTTGAAGCTCCACAGCATGGGCACAAGTTTGGTTCCAAGTACTTTGTCGACCACGAAGTCCATTTCACCTGCGATCCCGGATATCAGCTGGTCGGCCCCAGCACCAGAGTGTGCCAGGAGAATGGCATCTGGACTGGGGCTAACCCTGTGTGTAAAGGTACCATGTTATAACTCCTCACTGTATACAGTCAAAAGGTTTCAAAAGGAAGGAGCATAAATAAATATCTAAATATATATTAATAATCATCTATGGGTTTTCAAAAAGAATTTACCATCGTTCACTGTTACCTTTATTGTTTCTTTCAGTTTTTTAATCTGATTATGTTTATTTTCACACATAACTAACTACTCTGTCACAGGCTTGATTTCTTGTTGACTTCTGAAGATGTTAGGACATTGTGGTTAGGGTATGAATGTACTGTAGCTACCAGAGAGAGAGTCTATGATTTGTCTTATAAGCATAATATACAGGTTTTATAAGTTGGCATTTTTTTAAATAACTGTGACTAGGCTTAAAATAGTGGCTGTATATTCATATATAATTCACAAGTGGAATATACAGTATGTTCTTTCAGTCCGTCCTCACGTGTTCTCCAGGGTGTGAGATGTTTTCTAGATAGGAACATAGCTGAGAGAATACAATATATGGGAAGTACATCAACATCTCATGTACTTTAGGTGTACTTGTGAAAGATCACCTTAAGCAGCGGCATTTTATTTTTCACCAAAAGCGATACAAAGTAAACTCAATCTCTGACATTACTCTTTAACTATGTAGTTTCTAGTTCTGCAAGCAGACTCCCCAGTAAAAAAAAAAAACAGTACAAATACCTAAACAAAGGCTGTAATGTAAATAGAAATAATGAATTAAAAAGTAAATGAATTAAATACATAGCAATTTACTAGTATTTTAAAATGGGTTTTACAATTTATTTATTTATTTTTAGCTAAATGCCTTTTATATTAATTCCCATTTAGCACCTGACTGAGGTCCTGTATTACAGAAATGCATGGTCTTTAAATCCTGGGCTGTTGTTATCCAACGAGAAATCATTCTGTCCATTTTGACCTTGACAATGTTTTCTGAATGTCTGAGCGAATAAAATAATTTGCTGTGGGCTTGTCAGTGGTGGTTTCAAAACCACACAGTGGGGTCCTCACACAGATAAGGGAGGGGATGGCGGGGGGTCTTTCTTTGGCGTTTTCATGACATGAAACTACATTGAAAGAAGCTCTGACTAAAGAGGCATTCAGTTCCCTCATATGAGAAGAGAACATCTGTATTGTGATATTCAGTCCGCATTCCAGTCCACAGAAACAAATTATCTCTCCCATCTAGTAGCTAATGTAAGTGAGCCTACCTCTGCTCGCAAGTCCCAGCATTCATAACATTGAGCGTGAAAGGCTGTACAGCAAGTTGAAGGACGCACAAGTTAATTCAGTGTACGTTTCATTAAATAGGTTCATGGTCTAATGGCCTGGAAGTATGCAAAGCATGCTATTGATGGCCCCCGAGTTCCTGGCAAGGGCTGAGAAATTCCTAGTGGTATGGTTTTCATGGGATTGCATTCCCATAATGACTACCCCTCACAGGGTACAGTATGCTGTCTGTTCAGGTTCTCAGGGTGAAAACACAGAACCAGTCCACTTTGAGAACCATGGTCAAAGAACCATTGAAACAAGAGCAATGTGTTAAAATAGATGCTGATTTGAAGGGATGAAGTAGGCTTTAAGTGTACTATTTATATCTGCACAGATATGTGTGGCCTCCATCAACTCAATAAATAAAGCTATTAAAAATCAAATCAGTGTCTTTTTATGCTAAATGTATTTTGATAAGGGAATTCATATGAATAACTCGCAAGAGGCCATGGCCATAAAGCTCTTATGTGCCAGTAAATGTGCTATTTGGTACGGTAATGCTTTATGAATACAGCAAAAGGTGAGGTCCCATGCTGAAAATCTGAAAATCAGGTTAGCAGTTGACTTTTCACTGTACAGCATTTTTTCAAGAAGTATCATTAGCTGCTAAGATAGCGTCCAGTCATTTGTCATTAGATGCCATGAAGAGAACATCAGCTCAGATAGATAAACAGATAGAAAATACTTTATATTCCAGAGTGTCTTTGCTTTGCAGTTTTTTGTATTTCAGCGTTGCTGTCGTCCCGTCCCCTCACATCCAAAAAGCAATTTGATGCAGTTGTTGTAATTTAAACATTCATGCTGTTTTCTGTATTCTACACATTGCCATTACATGAACAATTGCATTCTTGCCATTATGCAGAACACACATTTCACAATCATCTACCAGTATCATCTATTTCACTGCAGCCCATCTGTTGTACTGTTTATAATACATATGACAATGAAAGTGTATGCTTACATTTTGGTGCTGGTAGTGGGCATTCATACTTTCTTAAATGCAATTCAAATCTTTTCTGATGAAAGTTTATCATTGTAAATATTTATAGAAATGTTGCAGTATACCCTGCTTTTCTGGTGTTCAAGCTGTATATCTCTCAGAGATTCACCATGGTTTTATACCATACTTTCACTGGCTCTGCTGTTGTATCGGTTAAATTTAATGTAGGTTGTAGCAATATTGCCCCTCCTATCCCACTATTTTATTATACAATAGACTTTTTGGTTGTGTGCGCTGAATTCTAAAGATTGTGACTAACTGTGGCATTCTAATTGGTTAAGGGCATTTGGAAGATTATAATCGAGTCTGTGTGAATATTGCTCATCACACAGCACAGCTAATTTTCACTTTTCAGAGTCTGAGGGAGAAATTTACACACAAACTTGCTGTGACACACTAGGATTCCCAGCTTTGCTTTCACAATAGTCATTAAAGTCAAAGTTGTTGTCATACATTTTTGAAAACACATTATTCAAATCATGCTGCAGGGAAAAAGAAAGAGAACGAGGCAGTTGGACATTTGAAAAAAATCAAAGGTATGTATATTATTATTATTATTAGTCATGTAATTGGGGGCTATGTTTTGATATTGTAAGGCGTTTAATACAGCTCTGGCTTTGAATTTCACTGTACATTTAAACTTTTCTGTTATTAATAACTTCTGTCTCTTTAAATGTCCACTTACACCTTGAGGTCTTTGTTTGCTTGTATAGCACAGTTAATACAATAAACAGTATCAACTGTTCACATCAATTATCACTATTACCTTGATTAACTCAGCAAAAACAAATCTGTTTTTGTGGTAATGGTAATTACTTTTAGTCATTTATTTGTTTTTGTGTTGGTTTGTTTATTATATTAAACCATATATTGACAAGCACTGTTTTCAGACAACACCCTCGTTCATACGTTCTTCAAATATATATTTATATTGGTTTCACAGCTACCAGATTCATCAAAGTAAAATAAGAAAAAAATGCACTGAAAGGGATTGTTGCCTGGAAGAAACATCTGTTACTATAGTGACAAGTAAAGAACAATTTCATAAATATCCCAACCTCATTACTAATCTACAAGTTATCCATACTTAATGGGGGAAATTACTAAAACTAAGCAATTCATTACTGCCGCTTTAGGCTGTTGGTAAGTATTTGTTTCTTTGGATGTTCGGTATTGGAAGCATGTTGTTACTATAAGGTAAGCCATTAAATAAACATTATTTTGGAATGCATCACTAATGAAATTCATCAAGCGATTTAACACGTAAAGGTTGAATTAATAAAGTGTACATTCATTAAATAAACAGGAATTTCAACTGCCAGCAGCGGTTGTGAGCTTGCTTTTCCTAAGCATTTTGCATGTGTGTTAAACATTTAACCGTAACCTTGTTTTGCATTTATGCTTTTTCCTTCCTATTATTTTATTTAAAACAGCTGTTGCTGTTAAATGCACAAAACTTTTATTTCAACTAAACAGGATCTCAAGATGTAGCTGTGTGCTCGCTACAGCGTCCTGGCTGTGTGAAGTCGCTGATCTTTGCTGGCGGTTCCACAGGGAGCATTGCTTTGGCGCTCCTGTGCGTTAGAGAGGCAGGGGCTGGGACTGAGCCCCCTCGATGCACTATAGCACCCCCTACTGGCATTAAATTTGTGTGACTAAACGGTGGAGAAATAATTGGGCACCCTAAATCCATAACAAAATGTAGCTTTTTAATGAGCTATGTAATGTCAACACTGTCTTTTTTCTGCAATACTATTTTATTTTTGCATTTTCTGAGTTTTCTCGTGATCCAGTATCTCTGACAAATGTTTCCCTGGTTGACAATCTCTTATCTAGGGCAATATTCCCCATTCTCTATACAAGGGTCCATTGTAGTTCATGTATGTACAGTATGCTTTTCTTTCCATTGCAAGCTGGTGGCACAGATGATCTTGTGCAGGTTAAGCTACAGCAGTAACATGTACTTGAGTGACCCCTTTTAACCTGTTACTAAATCATAGTGGTAGAGATGCTGTTAATATGGCAGCACAATGTAAACCATTCCCTCACGTGATCAGCGGGACTCTCTTATGAACAATTGGATCTTTCCAACACGATCTCAAAAACCATCCAAACTGTGGGCGTTCATTATTCATACCAGTAATGAATGTAAACAGAACTTTCGTTTGGCAAATTGCTGATGTCTAGATTCCAAAAGCAAATCTGGATATTTGACAGGGGGGATTGACAACTTTCTCTCCTTAGATATCAGTGAGTGCTTGAGTAACCCGTGCCAGAACGGAGGAACATGTATTGAAGGTATGAACCACTACAGATGTTCATGCCAACAGAACTGGAGCGGTAGCCACTGCCAACATCAGGTTTTGACAGGTCTGTATGGTCAGTGCTTCGTGTACCCCACAGTGATAAGCCACCCCTAGGTTTTCATTAGAACATTTTGCAGCACTGGGGAATCCATCCTGGTTTGTATCAGCCACCTATCTGTGCTTATTCCAGAGTAATCATATTGCTAAAAGTAGTTGTGGACTAGGTTAAGTAATCTGGATTTACCAGTGCTGTAAAAGGCTCTGATAACAACCTTTTTGATCACATCAGTCCCATAGTAAAACAAAAATGTGAATATGCTCTGTATACTTTTTTTTAAAAGATGAATGTAGTTCGGCATACATTTGTGAATAAGACTATTGTATCAGCAGGGCAAAATTCTCAAAAAGGCGTCCAGGTATTGTACAGTACTAGAGACTCATATTAGAAAATGTTTAAATAGTTTTATACAGATAAATAATACAGATTTATGTTTTATACAGATTTAAATAATATTTAACAGATTAAATCTAGAAATGGAAATGGTTTGCTCCAAAAAAATGATGTGAGAGCTTATATTAACGTTGTGCCCTGTAACACATTCTTGGAGACAAATGTACTTTATTTGTACTATAAACGTATATTTTTCCATGTTATTATTGTACAGTGTTTTTTATTGAAAGCAAAGCAATGCAGCAATAGGTTTTTGTGGCGTCTTGTATATAACCTTTCCATGTCTGTGATCTTAAGGATTGTTTCTTATTAAAATATCAAGTCCTGTCTTTGTTTCATAGCCCATCCCACAATTGTCCCTGGCTAAACTTTGAAGTTATAAAGTGCATTTTATAAATGGTTTCATTTTGTTTGTGGAATTTAATTAGGCACACAGTGCATCTTTGGCAGCTACTTATAATCAAGGCTCACAGAAAAAACCCCAAAAACCCCCAAAAACTAGCTAGACACAAACTGATGTGCAATTAAATTATACTCTATGAACTATTCTCTCCTGAGATTGAAGTGAACCTGCAGTGCAGTTTGAGAGACCTGATAACTCAGCCTGTACATCTTTCCTCTCTGACATTTAGCACCCCCGGAATGGAGTGTCATGAACGACCCAGCCTTCAGCCGCAAGCCCCGCTGTGCCAAGATCGACCGGACCCAGCACTGCAGCTGTGACGCCGGCTTCCATATGAGTGGCACCTCGGACAACAGCATCTGTCAAGGTACGAGGAAATGAGGTCAGAGGGAACCGGAAGTTCCCTGCCGTGTAATAATCACAGGCCCGGGTGCATCACCGCGCAAAACCTCACAGGTTTGAATGGGGTGGGTGTGGCTTTGATGCCTAAATGCAAATCTAAATACAGTAAGTAAACTGTTTATGCTGGTTGAATACTACATTAGTTTAGGATACTAGAATCTGACTATGGAGGTCTTGTGTTCAGTCTTAAATGGTCTCTCTTTGACTATTTTTTTCCACTTAGAACCACAGGGGTCTTTACAGTGGCAGATCCAGTGCTGTCTTGTACATTTCCGGAAGACTTCCGGATCCTCAGCCATCAAAATTAATACTCAGCATTGGAGTACGTGCCCATGAGCTGGGATTCGAGTCTGGAGTAGTTCTTAGTCCTTAACTGTAAACTCTGCCCTTATTGTTTTCTCCCAGACCTAGTATATGCACCAATGCTATCAGCTGAACAATTAATACTGTACATTACAATCAACAACATCTTCATCTGCATGTAGATTCAAGGAACCTGATAAAGATATAGATATTTTTTTTCTGATTGTACTTTACAGTTAGTGATAGAGCGTTACATAGACAAGGGAGAAACTAGCCACTTCGTTTCAGGAGGCAGATTAACTCTGAGCCAAACACAGGAGAGTTTGCTTGCCAGGTACAAATGTATGTAATAAAGTCAAATGGAAAAAGCTACTTGTTGGCGGTTTGTACGTTTGCTATTAAATTACTGGAGGGATGCTTTATCTCCCTGACCTCCAATAAAACACTTAACATGCTGCCTCACTGGACAGGCAGATTCAAACCACGGGCTGCTTGGAAGCCGATTCCCTTTGGCTAGGCTCTTGGCACGAGTCCCTGCTTAGGGCCTGTTCTGAAACTCTGCTTGTTTGCACACAGACGTGAACGAATGTGAGGTGTACAAGCTGGATGGAGCTCCCAGACTCTGCATGCACGCCTGTATCAACACCCCTGGCTCATACCACTGCTCCTGCCCGACTGGATACAAGCTTCTTGGTGATGGAAGGAGCTGCGAGGGTAAGTACTCCACACCCCAAGCCCAATTCAACACAGTACCTGAAAAAACCTCATTCTAGCTGCAGAACATGGTCACAAGAGTTGGGACGGCTTCTGCTTTAAACATAAAGAGGATCTTGAAAGTGCGGTGCTAATTCGAATCTGTGGCATTAAAGTAATAAATAAACGTAACCCAGCCAGTGCGTTGTAGGAGCCGTAGTGCGATTTCATCTTTATAGATATTTTTTGTTAACCCTGATTTCCCACAGTCCCAGTTCATCCCCTGTACACTATGGAATGTTTTTGGAGCAAGTGGGAACATTCCTGTTTGGACTGGCATTAAAAAAATTAAATTAAAAAAACAGTATAATAAAGAAGTTCATGCTGTGACCTGATGTGCGCAAGTGTTATACCTGAAATGCGTTCCCCTTTTTAATAGTGCTTTTGTTTAAATGTAATTAGGATTTTTTTATATAGAACACAGGCTTTGAAAATGGGTGTGTTTAACATATATCTAGAGAGCTGCTGTTTTTCACTAGTTATTGAGTGTGTCAGAATCTGGAGAGAAACAGGTGCCTGCCTGTCTGCCTTTATGAATGAACCGATGTCAACTGCTTATCTAACTATGTTAAACATGGTTGTGACATTATAGTTATTAATTCATGTTTCTTGAATAGGTTATTGAAATTAATTATTCCGTTTCTGAATGTTCTATTCTGCTTCAGTTCTGCACTATAATTAAGTGTCTTAGTCTAAACGATACATTGACCAACAGGGATACATTGCTGATGCAATTCAGTTGACTGTCGGTGCACTTGTAATGCATGATAGTGTGTCTCATGAAAGTGCTGGTGGAGTATCACTTCTGTTGTGTAACTCGCAAGGCCTGATTTGTACCTAATATCTTCCTCATTTTGCAGATGTAGACGAGTGCCTTGCCTTGCAGCACAACTGCACCAGGGGAACCACCTGTATTAACACAGGGGAGGGCTTTCAGTGTGTCAAGCCAGAGTGCCCAAAGGCTCATGGGAACGTCAGCTACGTGAAGACATCTCCATTGTAAGAGAATCACCTTATCACTTAGCAATGCATTACCATGTGCTAAAGGTATTCAACATAAGTACTGGTACTGTGATCATCCACTGCTTTATTTCGTGATTATATAATGGTATACAACGGTGCGCAAGCCAGCGGCTGTTAAAAACAAAATGTTTCTTGTAAGGCCATCCTGCTGAAATTATTTCCCAATTACTTTCTCATAAATTAACCTTTTTTTTTCATCCAGAAACAGTTATTATTGAAGGTTAGATTAATAGTTTAGTTTATCATTTTTAGATTACTTTCTTGAAAGTCCAACATCATCATTTAATCCCTTATTTGTCTTTATATACTGATTTGTAAAAAATAAATCTTGTTTCTTTGATTCCAAAAGCCAATGTGAACGCAACCCATGCCCAATGGACAGCCGATCCTGTCACCTGGCTCCCAAGACGGTCTCGTTCCATTACCTCTCCCTGCCCTCCAACCTGAAGACTCCGCTCACTCTGTTCCGAATGGCGACCGCGGCAGCGCCGGGGAGGCCTGGCCCTGACAGCCTGCGTTTCGGGATCGTGGGCGGAAACAGCAAGGGCCACTTTGTGATGCAGCGCTCTGACCGGCAGACCGGAGAGCTCATCCTGGTTCAGAGTCTCCGCGGGCCCCAGAGCATAGAGGTGGACATGGACATGTCAGAATACCTGGACCGCACATTCCAGGCCAAGCACGTGTCAAAGGTCACAGTCTTTGTGTCTCCGAATGAATTCTGAGAGACCTCAGTTCCTGACCTCAAACTTTTTTCCTAAAGCCCATTCCTCTTTCAGTGTCATTTCAGTTGATTGATTGAGGGGTTCCCCGCTTCTTAAAAAAAAATGTGCGGTCAAAGTTTAGTTTATAAGCAAGCATTATAAGAAATGTCAATGGAAACCATTGCCAAGACTGACAACAAGGTTTAAAAGCGAAGTGCAGTATTGAATGCCAGTCTTTATTTTCTGTTGTCATTGATGTTATTGAGTCTTCTGTAGAAATACTAGAATCTGATTGGAAGAGGCTACACCTGGAGTTAGATTCTTCATAATCTTCAAGACCAAGATGCCACTTAGTGGACACTGAATCGATAAACCCTCAACTCACCCTATGAAAACCGCACATACACTCATTGAATGGTCCAAGGTGTTTCTTACTGGCCTAACTTGTGTGTCATGGTTCTGCTTTCCTTAGACTGGTCAACCCCTGTCGGAGTACAGTATATTTCCTTTACGGAAATTAGAAAAAGTACAAAACTCAATTTTGTTGCTCTTTTATACGGACTTGGTGCCAAAGGAATCTTTGAAAACAATTTTCATTAAAATGAGGTCATTGTTGAATTTTATTTACATATGTGCTTGGATACCTTATTATTAACATATGTTTGATTTTTGTCTCAATGTATTAACAGTAATCTCATCATAAAAGCTATTTGAATTGGTAAAGTCATAGGAATGTTAAAATAACAGCATTATACATTGAAATGATGTTTCTAACTGTTTGGAAAATGTTATTTGTAAATATTAGACCAATCAGATGTTATTTATAGTGTTATGTTATTAGTCCATAAGAACAGCCATAAATAGCACCTGTGGGTAATTAAAAATATCCAACATAATCATACCACTTATAGTTGTGCCTTAATGCTACTAGTGTTCATAATGTATTGCACATAAAATTGTGAAATAACACCCATTTTGAGACTGGTTTATGTTTGTTATTGTTCTATACACTGTGACATGAATACAGGAGAAATTCTGACACTTTCAGTATAGAAATGGTCACTCCAAGTCCTACAGTTCTATAGCTCTATAACTGTGCAAAGGAGCCTGCCTCCTTGTATAAGTGGTTAAAATGCTGGTAGCCACTTCACGCCAACACTCCAACTGTTATGGAAGTCAATGTCAAAGTAGTTCTGGTTGTTAAAAAAATAAAAATAAAAAAGCCCTGATTTGTATAATTCACATGACGTTTTTAAATAACTATAAACACCTTTAAATATATAATCTCTGTAAGAATTGCATTCTGGTGTGGTGGTATCTTATATTCTTAAGTTATTTGCATTTCCAGTCAGCAAGGTGTGCATACTTCCTAAGGTCTGGTATGTTCATAACAAAAGCTTCATAGTGCAGCCTCTGCTATCACACATTCATAGTGCTGCCTCTGCTATCACACATTCTGGATCTCTGAGGGTCGGTCAAATGAGGAAATGACTGGAATGATTTCCAGTGTCGCTGCTGCAATCCTTATATTGGTTCTGCCAGTGTTGTAAAATGATTGGCTGTAGGTGGCCGCACATGACAGATGCTGCCGAGCGACTGTGATTGGATACACTCTTGGAAATGCCGCCAATCGGAAAGGCTGAACAAGAGTCTCAGATTCTCATCACAAGTTTTGAGAAGCGGCTCACACTGGACCTCATCTAGAGAGAAAGGGCCTTTTTGCACAGCCTAATATCTGCTTCAAAAATACAAAGGAATGTCTGCAGTACATAACACTAACTGGAACAATAAGCAGCAGGAAATGGAAACGTAACGATGTATTTTTCAATTATGTATTTGTGGAAACGAAATGTAATTTAGACCATATGTGTCTGTTGTTTGTCTCAGGCTCGAACAGTAGATCAAAAGAACCGCAGACTGCTGGACAGGAAGATAACCGTACAGAAGAAGTTTTACATATTTGTGTAACAAGCATAATAACTGGAAGTGTGCTGTTAACTTAGGGACTGCATTTTCATTATACAGTTGAATCTAGAAGCATTGCTTTACTTCCCAATACATTTCAGTTCCAGTTTCTAGCTGCTAATTGAGTAATTAAACAGGTATTACTAGTTGATGGCCATTCTGGTGATCAGGTTTTAGGCTCAGAGTTCAAGGTGCTTATGGATGTGTTAGGGATGCTGCCGTTGATGTTACCGGTTGGGGAGATGGGCGTTGCTACGTCATACCTTCTTTAGTTTTATTGTAACACAGAGAAAGCACCACCAGCCCACATTTTTATGACCAACGCTTCAGCTGCAAATTGGTCTACTTTATGAAATGTCTTTTCTGTCCATTTTTGGCTCTCCCTACATATTAAATTTGGCCACATATAGTGGCAAACAGGGTATCCCGAGTTTCTAATTATAACAGATAAAAATAAGGCAGTTTAAAGCCAAAAGATTTTTGTTAGAATGCCATTAGAATTTGCTTTTAAAGAAAGATGACAGTTTCAAACTCCATAACACATAAACCAGCTATACAAACGTCTGCAGAATCCAGGCCAAGGTAAACTTCCTTCCAGTGGCGAAGCTGGTTAAGTAAACCCAATGATAAACAGTGAAGCTACTTACTACAGCCAAGTGCACATAACATTCTCATTTTAGCCATGCTCGTGAATTCTTTATTATCTCAGAGTCTGAAAGTCTGTCCTTGTATTGGAATGAAACGATCCATTATGAACTGCAGGTGAAAAATTAACAAGTAAGATTAACAAGTCTGCAAGTCAGACGGCAGAGATGTAATTGAATCAAGTTCGGAAAATAAATGGAGTTTTGAAAAGGGAGAAGGGATAACCTCACATACAGCTGTGGCCAAACGTTTTGCATCGCTCTACAGAATTAACACATTTTGCTTCATAAAGTCGAATGAAACCTGCTGAATAATATTACGTTGACATGTTGAAATGACATGTCACTTTGTAGTTTTCCATATACTTAACTAAAAACTGACAAAAATTGTGACATTTCGAAATCTAATATGAAATACTGTACTACTATAATGGCTTATGAGAGACTTTTTTTGCAATATAATTTTGTAGTTTCTTTGTTTACATGATGTTAAATTAAAAAAAAAAAAAAGACGTAAATTATTTTAATTTATTAAAATTATATTTTTTTAAACTCAATCCTAAAATTGTAGGTGATGCAAAACTTTTGGCCATGTCTGACTTACCCTGCTATTTTCCTTGAATGTTAAGGTGCTAAAGATCTTGTTGCAGTCTTATCATCGGACTGCCCTTGACTAGGTCTGCTGTACAAGTCTGCAGTGGACTCCCATGAAATGCAGCCAGCCGAGAATGTAAGTACTAGACACAGCCTAAAAAAGTACCCACTTACCCAGAATTATTGGTTCCCTTAAATATTTAAGATACCACTGTACTAACTTTTACCTTATAACTATTTTATTGAGTCTATTTTAACACATACAGTACTCTGTCACTTATCTGCCTTAACCGTTTATCCTTCATGATCAACCTCTTCAGCAACGTTACTTTATTATTAAACAGAGATTAGTGCAGATCTTACAAAAGTTTCAGTACACTGTGTTGTATGTGCTCTGTGCGCTGTCATTGCTCAGTGTCATGCGAGCTGTTCAGTGCGTTGATGTGTAAATAAACCCTGTTTGCCTGCGGGGAGTATTAGCTTCAACCTCCGTCTCGAACCCCTGCCTGTCACTCAGCAGCGAATGCATGCACCCACACGGCAGACAGCTACCCTGTTACAAGCATTAATACCCTGTATCTTTCTAAAGTAGGAGTTTAGGGGAGCTTCTTAATAAAAGCTGAATCTCAAAACAACAATTGTGTGAATACAGTAATTGTTACAGCTGTATATAATGGTATTTAAAACAGGATTCATCCACCCGACTATCTGCCTTTACTCTGGTCCCACTGCAGTCGGATATGCGATGGAATACTGTATTTGAACACCATCTGCTGTGTCCTAAAGTCTAATTGTTCTCAGACCACAGTTTCCATTCCTTGGAAAAAGTTCACTCGCTACCCAGCTGCACGACTCACTGCAAAACTTCTTTCCGAAGTATGTTGCTGTGTCTAAAAATAAAGTCGAAGAAAGGTAAATAAAAAAAAAGGTAAAAAAAAAAAAAAAAAAAGTTATACTGAAGTACATCCACAGGTTCATTTTACAACTAAACTTAATGTAATACATTGCCACAGTGATAAAAAAAAAAAGTTTAAATTTAAAAAAAATGTGAATTGAATATTGAACGTCCGGTGGTTTAGTTTTTAAACAGTTTGGCAGAAAGGTATCATTTGCCACATGTTAATATTTTTGGAAAAATTCCAAGAGGAATATTTTGTTTGAGGAGAAGGAAGATTTTGATCTTAATCTCCTGGTGGAGATACTTACCTCCTCTAGGAGAAATTATTCCTGTATTCTGGAATGCAAACGTTTGTTTTTTCTCAATTCCTTTGTAAATGTACCCTTGTTTCCATAATATTTAAAAACAATAGACAATTCGGTGTACATTACAGCAGACATTCCTGAAAATATAAAACGTTAGGAAAATAAACTGGAAAATGCATCCTGTAGGGTGTTATTTACAATCCAGTCATCATGATCCTTATTGTAGCTCTCTTTCAAGTTTGAAATGTAACCATTACTGAATGGGCATTTACCTCCTAAAGACCCGAATCCTGAATATTGCATATCAAAGCTGCTCACAGCCGTGACCCCAGGGCTGCAGTCACAGATCTCAGCGCCATTTTACCT
Organism: Polyodon spathula; assembly: GCF_017654505.1. Lineage (NCBI taxonomy): Eukaryota > Metazoa > Chordata > Actinopteri > Acipenseriformes > Polyodontidae > Polyodon > Polyodon spathula. The sequence goes on along the minus strand of NC_054539.1, from coordinate 5,972,665 downwards.
TTCAAGACCAACCTGATCGAAGTGCCTTGCTAGAGAGAAGTACACTGTTGCTTGTATCTGCTTTATTCACACTATATGTGTTTTGCAGTTTTTGTGATATAATATATATATATATATTTAACAGATCACTCAAATAGTTTTTTTTTTTATAATATAAAATCTGTTACTAGTATTTGTGTGTACTACAGCCTGTTGCTGGTTACATCCCGCTCGGCTTGCATCGCTGCTTCCCAAGGACCCAGCACATTAAGTTGCTGACTTTCTGCTCTCCCCCCCGGCTGCTTAGTTCCGACTAGAGCTTTTTAGTTTTCTCGTTTTTGTTGCTTTTGCCAATACAACATTGTGACAAGGTCTTGATCGTGTCACATGTGTGGGTAGCCGCTGATTAAGCACGCAGAGAGACACATGGACGTGAGGTTGAAATGCCGGCACAGGCGCGCAGGTTTTATTAACAATAAACACAAACGAAAGTAAATAAAGGTGGTCGTGTGATGTTACCAGCGATGGTAACGCACAGAGGACTATTACAGCAAGCTGTACAAAAATGCAAAATGAAACACAATACAACAAACTATAAATCAAAGATGCGTGAAAACGGCAGGCCTTGCAGAAGCCTCGAGCAATCTCCCGCGGATGTTTTTAAGACCCGCCCAGTTGCTGATTGAGGAACTGCTGTTACTCAATTTCTTGAAGCCGCTTTGGTGAACAGCCCATTCCACCCATTCTGCCAATTGAGGCGCTCATTGCTGCATTAGTCCAGGCACCTAATTGGGCTCTGATGTTCAAGGATGCTGCCCTAACAAGCAATGTTGGGTTTCTGAGGAGGTTTGCTGCAAGGGTAGGGAACTAATAGTATCCTGGAAGCCAACCAGTCGCAGCTGCTGCAGTCCCTTTCCATAATCCACAGGCTCTTGCCACAACAGCTGGATGAACTGTGCCTGGTGAACAGAAACCTGTTCTGGTCATCTGAACTCAACAGACAGGCTGTAGGCAGCTTTAGCTTTCACAGGCACGGGTGCCTGATGGGGACAAAGCAGCACTGTTGGCCGCCCTGGTCCTGCAGTGGATGAGATGCGACAGAGCTCTCACCACGTGCGGGAGTTCACTAAAGAGCTGGTTCACCTACTTCCCAAGCAACCACCTGCAAACTGGCGTCCAACAGCCCAGCAACCTCAAAAACCAGCACAGGCATCTGCGACTGCTGCCAGAGGCAATTTTCGGGACCGGCCTGCGGCTGCTCACTGTGGTGGACATAATACATTCCGCCACCCTGCACAGCAACAGAAAGTGCAGCAGCCTAGCAACCGGTGAAACAGCAGCCCTAGGAACTTGCTGCCACAGGCTCAGGTCCCTGAGATATTACGCAAAAAGTTGGAGGCAGTCTGAACTATTTTTTTCTGCTATGGGGCAAAATCCCATGGTCAAGCCGGGTCTAAGCAGTGGGTGTCCAAGTGAATAGCAGACACGGTCAGGACTGCCTATGAGCTGGCCAACTTGTCCCCTCCAGGGGCCTTGAACATTTGTGGGCTTTATTCCAGGGTGCATCTGCCAAGGACATATGCAATGCGGCGGTATGGGATACTCCCCATACCTTCACTAGGTTCTACAGGCTAAATGTCATGGATCCTGAAAGTTCTGGTTTTGGAACTAGAGTGTTAAGGTCGGCTTCCCAGTCAACCCTTACAAGACAGGCATAGAGGTGAAACGCTTCCTCAATTTTTTCACCTTAGCTACTTGTTACTGGATTTCCGAATGGCAATGCACAGGGCAGCCTCTCGGCTTAGCCATGTAGCATACCGGTCCTCCTGCAATCATGCCCTTGCTTGGGTACACTCACCCATTCAGTAATGATTACATTTCGTGCTTGATAGGGAATGTTAGGTTATTATCATAGCCCTGGTTCTCTGAAATAGAAACTTAACCGTTAACCTTCAACATCGCTGTGTCTATGATTGCAGCAGACCTGAAGGAAAAATGATGCTGAGATCTGTGAGTTCAACACTTTTATACCCTTGGGAGCGGGGTCACGACTGTGTCACAGCTCACAGAGCAGCTTTCAGTATTCAGGAATCAGGTCTTTAGGAGGTAAATGGGTTATGATAATAACCTAATGTTTCATTTCTTCACATGATGCCTGTGTGCTACAAATCCCTGCCACTATAACATTGTGAGGAACTCTTAGCAGGTCTGACACTAAATGCTGTGTTTTTACTGGCAGGAGTTTAAAAATGAATTCTTTCAATATCTTGAGACTTGTATATTATTGTTTTGAAGCTGTTTAATGGATGAATAGAAGAGGATCAGCATGATCAGTTATTGTCGAATTACAAAGCATATTTCCATATGAGAACAATCCGAATGTTGTACAGCTGTGAGGCAGCAATGCTGAGGAGGCAGTGGCACTGATCATTCACTGACCTGCAGCCCTTGGCGTGTGATGTTTACTGTGAGTGGCTCCTTTTGAGAATGTATTTCCATGGGGGTTAAGACACTCTCTTGCTGTGTGCATGGTCGTAGGTTCACGCACAGCCTTCACACTGATCCACTAAACTCAATCATGAGGCTACATCATGCAAAGGAGTTTAACAACATGGGGATTATGTCAATGATCTAAACAGTGGTGTACATAAATACTGCGCCACTTTAATTCAGTTCAGCTGGGTCTTTCCATAAGATGTGATTGCAAATCTCAACGGCCTCTGTCTGGCAAAGAAAGAAAGAAAGACACTGAGAACAACAAGGTAACATGCCCCATTCATTACAGATTTTGTTTTAAAGTTTTGTCGAACATTTTGGACCAACACAAACCCAGTTTCTCAGTTCAGAAGCATGCAGAGTTTACATACTCACCCATTTGGTAATGTTTCTATACTTTGAACCATTCTCTTGTATTGTACATTAATGGTTTAAAGTCTGGTATATTAAGCAAACTTGTTAAATTTGCAGATGGCACAAAAACAGAAGTGGCAAACATCGTTGCAGCAGCAAAGGTCATTCAAAATGATCTATACAGCATTCAGAAGTGGACACATGGCAAATGGCATTTAATATAGACAACAAAAATGTCCTTTATAAATACCATATGGGAGATATTGAAATTAAAGAAGGAATCTATGAAAAAGATCTAGGAGTTTATGTTAACTCAGAAATGTCTTCATCTAGACAATGTGGGGAAGCTATAAAAAAGGCTAACCAAATGCTCGGATATATAGTGAAAAGTGTTGAATTTAAATCAAGGGAAGTAATGTTAAAACTTTTCAATGCATTAGTAAGACCTCATCGAGAATATTGTGTTCAGTTCTGGTCACCTCATTACAAAAAGCATATTGCTGATCTAGAAAGAGTGCAAAGAAGAGCGACCAGAATTATTACGGGTTTAAAAGACATGTCATATGCAGACGTCTAAATGAATCGAATCTATTAGGTCTTGAACAAAGAAGATTAAATGACAATCTAATTCAAACATTCTAAATTCTAAAATATGCTGACCCAGGGGACTTTTTCGACATGAAAAGATAAACAAGGACCAGGGGTCATAAACTGAGATTACATAAAGCGGCATTCAGAACAGAAAACAGGAGGCACTTTTTTACACAGAGAATTGTAGGAGTCTGGAACCAACTCCCCAGTAATGTTGTTGAAGTTGACACCCTGGGATCCTTCAAGAAGCTGCTTGATGAGATTCTGGGATTAAAAAGCTACTAACAACCAAACGAGCAAGATGGGCCAAATGGCCTCCTCTCATTTGTAAACTTTCTTATGTTCTCATGTTTGGTTTTGGAATAGGCCTATAAAAAAAGGTTTGTCTCCAGTATGAGTTCCTAATGATGAATCATATGTGTTTTATTCTCAAAAGTATAGACACCCATTGCCTGCTACCTAAATGCTGGTACCCTATTTTATGAGAAAGATGTTTATAAGATATTACATTTCTGATAAATAAAAACTATTTTAATGATTGGTTCATTAAGTACTTCATTAATCTCAGTCTCTCCAACTCCTAATCAGAACACTAGATGCAGGTATTAAATCTTAAACTGCAAAAAACAAAACCAAATAAACACATGTAATTTCAGAACTAAAAAGTTTGATAGTACATTTAACCAGTGCACCCACATACAAAGTGTCCTCATAATCACAATATAAATCATACAGTACCTGAATGTAGGAGAGTGTAACGACTGGGGTAAACGTGGACCCTTAAACTACAATCTCCTTATTGCTATGGTGCTACAATATATCCAATCATCCAAGACAGTTCACATAAAATAATGTTGACTTGTTTTTTGTGTATATATGTGATTTACTGAGAATGTCTTTTAAACCTGTAAGCACCTGGACTGTATGAACTAGGGCCACTGGGGATGTAACCTCCAAAACATCTTATCTTGACAGATTTCTGCAATCAAGGCTATTCTTGTCCTGGTGTTGTTCAGTAAATAGTCTTACCTTAATGCAGCCTATTGCAGTGTCTTCACAACAAGATGCCACCATTTCCTAGTATTTGTTTTTTTATTAAGTTTTAGAATGCTTGACATGGAAGTGTTTTGGTGCTCTATAACAGAAACAAGTGAGTAACTGATTGGAGAGGATTACATGAAAAATAGCAACCAAACAGCTTCAACTGAAATGATTCATATCTGCACAAAGACTGTGTGGTCATATATTACAGTTTTCAGTAGAGGAAGGTTGTAGAAAGCATTTAATCTGCAAAATATCATTAGGTATGTGACATATGTAATATAATAAAAGCCAGCCTCAAAGCCAATGGACCATAATAGTTTTTGTTCATATTCTAGGACAGCAAATTAAAAAGTACATTGTAATGGAAAATAATGCCCAGAGCAGACATCCAAGAATGACATTAATTCTAAGTGTTTCAAGAAAGAGTTTGTCTCACCCAGGAACCTTAAAAGGGTGGGATAAAAATGACTGCCAGATAGTTGGTGAAGTTTAATACATTTGGCAGGAACACAGCCCCATCAAGTGGTCATTTGAAGATCAGTAGCATAATGGGCCCTGAATATGATGAGAGGATTGCTTGCCACTACAGTTTATGTACAACAATTTCAGTTGGGCTAGTTGGGCATAGATTAAATGAAATAGGTGGCACTGTGTGGCATGCTTCTTACAGAGTTAAAGGGGAAAACTTCAGACTGGCACTGGTTAACCGAAGACAGAAAAGCCTGGCATCTGGTACGTACTGTATAACATGAATTTAATCAAATAAAAGATGGAGAGAGGTTACAAACATAAGGAAATACCATTAGAATGATTACTTGTTTTAAAAAAGTGACATATCCTACTTGAATTAACAGAATTAAAGTAATAATCACTGGTACTACAGTGTATGTTAAGTGTACTCTCTTGTTTAGGGGTACCACTATTGAAATGTTGTTTCAATCAGTGCAGCCTGTTATTGAATGACGTCTTAGGATTCAGTGAAATTACACCCCTAAAAGCAGAGCTGTGTATGACTTGTGTAATTGCAGGATGTCAGCACAACACAAGGCTGGTCTAAACTTGAGAATAATAAAGGAACCTTCCAGTACAGTGTAGAGATTGCTCGGCATAAAAGACCTACCACAGCACATCAAACAGACAGACCTCCTACAAAGTGTAGCTTGCTGAAGAGAGACCACACAAGCAGATTTAAGGGAAGCGAGTTCTCTAACTGAAAAGGAGCATGGCTAAGTGTTACTTAACATACCGCCCTGCAAGTAGCATGCTAACCAATCAGTTGTAATACTTTACTGAGAACTGTGTACATTTTAAAACACACAAGCATGAGTTTGGAAGACAAACTAGGCAATATATTTTATGAAAAGAAGAACTGAATGTTAGGCTCATTTTGAGTCCTTAAATTCAAGCTAATCTCCTAGTTTCTGTTTTGTTACTGCAATTGTAGTGGTTTCCTGATCCAAATTGCACCTGAATATCAGGGCCAAGACTATGCAAACAAGACGTAGGAGCCATAGTTACTAAAATGTGCATACATTTAAAAGAAAATTAGAAATAAAGCTGCACTTACATCTACAACAGTAAACAGCATTTCATTTTTGGCCATTTGCATGCTACCACATATGACAGTAATTTCAGTTTATTTATTTTTTTGTTAAAATCACGAGGAACAAAGAGGTACTGTACTTTCCTATAGCGAATGGGTACATTATTATATCAAGTATTCAGAACTGTACAATGCATAAAAATAGATGCAATCGGCACACACACCCATAAGTACATTCATCAACACATTTGTAAACATTTGAATAACATTTTAAGCAAAGTAAATGACAAATCAGAATATATCTCTGGGATTCCTGGTTGCAGTGCTCAATTAATGCCAGCATGGTCTCTAAATACTGGGTCCTTTTGGAGCCAATTGTGTGCAACATGCTTTGCCTGATCGGTTTGAAGGAGTGAGCTGAGGGCGCAGACACTGTCGGCTTTTTGACTAGATCACTTTCATTGTGGTTTCCTAACCTGTCTGGGTGTGACATTCAAATAATGCTGATGCCCCATACTTACTCTGACCATGCTAAAACAAAAGACAGGCCCCGCACACTCATTTTCAATATTTTAAGATTTCAGGAAGCCAGGAAGGGCACCTCTCATTTCGCGGATAAGGAATTTAAATGCTTCCCGAATTATAGCAACTTCACAGCTCAGCGATGCAGGGCCTTCTCTCGATCTATCACTTTCGCCCGTTAGCGTGGTCTGCAGGCGTCTCTAATTTATCCGACGGCCCTTAAGATCAAACACAACTCTGCGCTTCACCTGTTCCAGTTCCCAGATGATGCCCAAGCCTTCCTGCTGGCGAGACACAACAATGCGATGAAGAACTGGATTACATGTGTAATGACTGCAGCATAGGACACAGACCTTATGGTTAGAGTTTCGGTGTAGGGAGGGATTATTCATTGTTTTATTAACAATAATATGATAGCCAAAGTGCAGTGTCCTGACCTTTATAAGGACAGCGAAGAAGGTAGAAACTGCTGCGCGATGTCTCAGCCTCGGCTGATCACTTTCCCAGTCCTTGGATCCCTGGACCTCTAGATCTCCGAACCGGGACATTGCACTTAAGGGGGAACAGCTCTGGCCCTGGCCTACCTGGAGGGGCCAGCTTTTCTACCCAGGCAGCTGGGCCTCAACCGGGACCCCTTTGCTTGTCATGACCAAACTACTAAGAAAGGGGAGCCAATGAGCCAGCCATACTCACTGTTACACTGCCATGGCCCACGCCACTACACGCTGGGCCGTGGGATCTCAGCCCTTCCCCAGATCCCATCTCAGTGTGCAGGTCAGGAATCACCAACCATCCGGCTGGCACGGGCCCCAACATTAACCTTCCGACAGGCACAGAGCCAGAGAGGACTTCAACCGCCTCAGGCCTCTATGCCAGCCCAGAGGACCTCAGCCCTTTCCTGTGCCCCCAGCCACCAGGGACAGGCACCCTCCTCTTCCAAGCCCCCATCAGTAGCGAAGACGACTGTGCCAGCCCCTACCTCGCTTGCACCAACCCCAGGTCCTATGGAGGACCCCACTGTTGCCACGGTGACCACAGACTGGCACCAGAATTGCGAGGGGCTTTGCCTGCAACAAAAGGCCCAGCTGTGGGAGCTGTTACTGACCTACTGCCATAGTTTCGCTACAAACCCTGAAGATGTCGTCTGGACACACACATGGTCCAGCATTCCATCGACATAGGGGAGGCACGATCCATCAATGGACTTTGCAATGCCCCCGCAATGTTTGAGTGGCTCATGGAAAAACTGCTGGTCAGCATGCCCCCTAGAGTGCCTGATGTACTTGGACAACCTACTGATCCATGGAAGGACCTTCCAGATGGCCCTGGCCTCCAGGCGAGAAGTGCTCCAACGAGTCACAGAGGCAGGACTGAAGCTACACCCTGAAAAGTATCTTCTTGCGCTAGGAGATTACCTTCCTGGGCCATTGAGTTGGACAGTATGGAGCCCTGCAAGGTCGCAGCAGTCAATCCAGTCACCCCCATCAATCCCTGCCAGCTGAGAGGCTTCCTTCTACTTGAGTCTTACTATAGATTTGTGCAGGGTTTCGCAATTTTTGCTGCCCCCCTACACTGTCTCCTGCGTAAAGACGAGCCCTTTGAGTGGACCTCGGAACGTCTGGGATTTCAGGAGGTTTATTGCTGACAAACTTTAAATTATATTTTTGGTCATTATGTATCGTGTCCACTTACTGTCTGGCATGACCCTGATGCTCCTGTTTCACGGCGATTTACTAGAAGAGAAATGGGTATCTCCATATAGATTACAAGATCTGATTCACTTTGTTTTATATATATATATATATATATATATATATATATATATATATATATATATATATATATATATATATATTTAGAATGTGTGGGTATTCATATTTTATGATTTCACTTGGATGAAAAACTGCGTATGAACCACAGCACTACAAATTAGGCGTTTTATATAACTGTCAGATGCACTGCTTTTTTTTTTCTGCTTTTCTGAACCATTTGTGTTATTTGATGTTAAGCTATACCATATATTTTTTTTAAATGATTATTATTGCTAAGGTCAACTACTGTTGGGTTTTATTATTTCAATGGAATGAGGATACACTGTGCCATTGCTTAAATATTTTAAATCATGCTATTATTTTTAAAGAACACTACTTTCTCTGTTTCTTTTAATAGGAAAGACAAGCTTCAGTTTATGACACATCAATAACTATTATCTCAAGGGTACAATATAGTAACTGGTGTTTCCTTGCCCATTCAGTAATTTATTCAAAGTACCAATACACCAGCAGAGCTTGGGATATTCTTAGCTTCTTGAATTTCCTGATGTTCTTTGTTCTATAATAAAAAATGTATTTCAGAGAGCAGTAATGTGATCATATTGACTTAATTTAATTTAAAGCTAAACACTATTAATCTCCTAAAGCTTGCCTTTTTAACTGTTCTGCCTTACTTTTAACCTTTAACATCCCATCTCCTCTGACCCACCCACAGAAAAAAAAAAACGGTTGCCTGATAATAACTCCTTTACTGCAAGTGGCTTTTTTTACCACAAAATCCACAAGTGACAGATAGCAGTGCCTGATCACTCCTAACATGATTTGAGCCCTACAGATGAATCTCTGGGGAAATTACTGTATGATTTTACCTCTTCCATGCTTGCTGAAGAAGGTAACACTGAATGAGGCAATGAAGTACTCATCTGAAACACAGACAATGTAGAATAAGCAAAAGCATTTCATCACCATGTACTAAAAATGTCATGTCACGTTTTAAAACATTTTCTCCAATAACCTGCTTGGTCTCTCTGCCACTTCACTGTCTTTATAATACAGTTTTTCAAATTAAAAATGACGGCACTTGATAAACAAAATCTATAAAACGTTAGGGGGTTTGAGAGGAAGATAGGAGTTTGTGGGAATTAACCAGATTAAATGTTTAAGAGATACAAATGGCAAAATCGTAGAGGAAGAGAAAAAAAAATAGCAAATATATTAAATGATTACTTTTCACAAGTTTTTACAAAGGAAGATACTGACAACATGCCCCACATGTCATCCAGTTCCTATCCAGTTTTAAATAACTTTAGCATAACTGAGGCAGAAGTGTTAAAAGGACTAGGAGCTCTTAAAATAAACAAATCCCCTGGGCCGGATGAGATCCTCCCAGTAGTACTCAAAGAAATGAAAGAAGTAATTTACGAACCGCTAACCAAGATCATGCAGCAGTCTCTTGACACAGGGGTGGTACCGACAGACTGGAAAATTGCAAACGTAATACCAGTCCACAAAAAGGGAAACAAAACTGAACCAGGTAACTACAGACCTATCTATTATATGCAAACTTATGGAAACTATAACAAGATCCAAAATGGAAAATTACCTATATGGTAACAGGGTCCTGGGAGACAGTCAGCATGGTTTTAGGAAAGGGAGATCGTGTTTAACTAACTTGCTTGATTTTTTTGAGGATGCAACATCGATAATGGATAATTGCAAAGCATATGACATGGTTTATTTAGATTTCCAGAAAGCTTTTGACAAAGACCCGCACAAAAAATTAATTCTCAAACTGAACGCAGTTGGGATTCAAGGAAACACATGTACATGGATTAGGGAGTGGTTAACATGTAGAAAACAGAAAGTACTGATTAGAGGAAAAACCTCAGAATGGAGTGTGGTAACCAGTGGTGTACCACAGGGATCAGTATTAGGTCCTCTGCTATTCCTAATCTACATTAATGATTTAGATTCTGGTATAGTAAGCAAACTTGTTAAATTTGCAGACGACACAAAAGTAGGAGGAGTGGCAAACACTGTTGCAGCAGCAAAGGTCATTCAAAATGATCTAGACAAGATTCAGAACTGGGCAGACACATGGCAAATGACATTTAATAGAGAAAAGTGTAAGGTACTGTACGCAGGAAATAAAGATGTACATTATAAATATCATATGGGAAATACTGAAATTGGAGAAGGAATCTATAAAAAAGACCTAGGAGTTTTTGTTGACTCAGAAATGTCTTCATCTAGACAATGTGGGGAAGCTATAAAAAAGGCTAACAAGATGCTCGGATACATTGTGAAAAGTGTTGAATTTAAATCAAGGGAGGTAATGTTAAAACTGTACAATGCACTAGTAAGACCTCATCTTGAATATTGTGTGCAGTTCTGGTCACCTCGCTATAAAAAATATATTGTTGCTCTAGAAAGAGTGCAAAGAAGAGCGACCAGAATTATTCCGGGCTTAAAAGGCATGTCATATGCAGACAGGCTAAAAGAATTGAATCTGTTCAGTCTTGAACAAAGAAGACTACGTGGCGACCTAATTCAAGCATTCAAAATTCTAAAAGGTATCGACAGTGTCGACCCAAGGGACTTTTTCAGCCTGAAAAAAGAAACAAGGACCAGGGGTCACAAATGGAGATTAGACAAAGGGGCATTCAGAACAGAAAATAGGAGGCACTTTTTTACACAGAGAATTGTGAGGGTCTGGAATCAACTCCCCAGTAATGTTGCTGAAGCTGACACCCTGGGATCCTTCAAGAAGCTGCTTGATGAGATTTTGGGATCAATAAGCTACTAACAACCAAACGAGCAAGATGGGCCGAATGGCCTCCTCTCGTTTGTAAACTTTCTTATGTTCTTACGTTCTTATGTTCAGAGGAGTAACTTACTGCACCATGTCTAATTTATCATACTTATGTTTAATGTCGAAAGGTATGACGATCTTTGTGGCAAACAATATTGTCATATGTGTGTTTAATGTACTCTCCTCAACCTAAAGGGTTTGGATCAAGACTTTCTCCTCAACGAAGGAATTTTTTTTCATACTGCACAAGAAAATTTCCTGTACAAAAAAAATGCTGCAAATTTAATCAAAATATGAAACTAGACCTGTTCGGTTACTATTAATAAATATTACAAATATTTTCATGAAAGAACGACTATCTGGAAATTGCATAGAATGACTATGGCACCTTTTATAAGCTTAAAATAAATACATTAAAACACAAAAAAATAAACACATCAGGTTAGTGCAGGGATGGAAATAATACACCTAATTCATAGCAGTTTCCTTCATTTTAGGTTTTAATATGTGCTAGATTAGCCCCACTGTACAGATAACTGATGTGTGGTACAGGCTCATAGTAAAACCTGGAGTAATATCTGAATGGGTTTAATTCAGTTCTGAGACATTTAAAATAATAATAATAATAATAATAATAATAATAATAATAATAATAATAATAATAATAATAATATAAATGACTTACATCAATGTTGTTAAATGTATTATAGCAGGGGTAGTATTTTAGATACCACTTGATGGTCAATGTCACTAACTCCGGACAGCTGAATGACTGAACTGAAAAAAAAAACAAGTTTCTTTTCAGAATTAAAGTGTCAGACTTACAATTCTAGACATTGCCATGTAATTAACCTGGTAATGTTCTCATTAAATTGTTCTTTTTAGAAAAAAATATCTGTGTTGGTGAACATATCATTTCTCAGTAGAAGTGGTCTTGAGGTCTGAGAAAACACAGGACTACACTAAACAGGCATGTAATGTGAAAAAAACAAAAAACAAACAAATAAAAAACACACATACACACAAAAAAAAACACACAGTACAGGTATTCTGGTATTACTCAGTAAATCAGCATAAAGACTATAAATCATTGCAGGTTTTTTTCACAGATGATGCTCTGCCTGAAAATGGGTTGATATGAATGGAATGAAACAATGCCACCTTCTCTAATGCCGATTTTATGCAAGCTGCTATACTGTTAATACAACGTTACTTAAGGTGAAATAACCCTATGAACGTTTTATTTTCTACAGATATAAACATTCAAGTCAATCACTCAAACCGTATTAAAATGATAAAAACAAACAACCGTGGACATTTAACTTTGGACAGGAATAGTTTAATTTATGACAGACATACTTGGTAATTTAGAATAGATGACACAATTTAAAAGCTACTGTCCAGACTGTATTCGCCTACTAGCATTATATAAAGCGTGCTGCTTTACCTAGATATTCGAACAAAGCGTCCATAAAAGCAAAAGCCAATACAGCACAGCAACCATGTTTAAAATCCAACGGTGATTGCTAGCGATGCTAGCGTCAGCCTATTGTAGAAATACTCAGGCTGTAAGTACAGTAAACTCAACTAGTGTACTAAAATCAGTAGTAAAGACAGAGTCATGTAATGACAGTAGAATACAACGCCATTAAAAAGTGGACAATGCACTACCTTCATATAATTTCTAACAAGTGGAGTCGAGTAGATCCTAGAATGAAGCGGTTAATGATAGTGAAAAAAAAAAAAAAGTGAGTAGTGTATTCTCTCTGGGAACCCCCCCCTTTAAGTTACAGTTTTGAGATTTTGTTCCTGGTGAAATGTATGTGTTTCCAAAAAGGTTGTTAAAATGTGTTATATAATACTGATTACTGACACTCTCCAAAAAAAAGAATCCTTTGCACAATTATTTTCTTATAAAAGTAAATTACTTGTATAATATTTCCCCAGTAATCATACTGAAGAAGTAATGGACAAGAACCACGTGAAACACTGAGATACTGACCAATGTCTTAGTTTTAGTGCAGGTAGACAGAATATCTTGTTCAGATGCAGATGCATTTTATTAGGGAGTTCATTCGTAAACTCTGTAAATTGGAAATCATTGCAGAATTTGTCCTGTAGGTGGCAGAATTGTTGTTCAAATGGGGCTGGTTCTTATAAACATAAACAGGTAAGCCAGTTGCATATGTTTATAGCTGATAACTAGAACTGAATTTGGGGGGGGGGGGGGGGGGGGGGGGGGGGGGGTATATTATACCGAATAAATAAGACAGATGATTCTGACATATGCCTGTCTCACAGGATGGTAAATCACAGAATTCTAAACGTTACATCAATTCAACCAAATCTGCAGCACTCAATACAAAAATAACTGATTGTAAAACAAATAAAATAGAGATGATTTAATTCATTTTTTCTTTTATAGTATCATGGACAATGTATGTACAAACAAGAGACAAAGGAATTGAGAAAAAGAAAAACTAAAAACGTGGACATCAAGAAATAAATTGCAGATTTAAAAACAGAACAAAATTGAGGAAAACATTTAGGGGAAAAAAACAAATGGATATCAATTTTCTCAAACACAATTGCACATATTTTACACATGCTTAGTCTATGTAACAATGAGACCAATATATTGACTGTATTAAATGTACAATAATATACAAATTAAACTACGTATCAGGATTCTTTACTGGCGTTTATGCCTCAGGGGGGCCTTGGATATATTTTGAAACACAATAGTATAACCCAGGAGCCACATACACGCACATTATTAAAAGTAATGTTAATGTTTGGTTGCAAAAGCCCAAAAGTATTAACTCTGCATGTTTCCCGTCACACTTGACATCATCAATGACATCAGCAATGACATCACTAAGCACATGACAAACTGTCCCTGAAGACTGGCCATACAGACATAACCCTGGGAAATCACAGTCCTTGCGATTGTTAACATGTTCAGTAACTGCATTAGCTTTCTCACAAATTACCTATAGTGTCCTTGACAAACACCATGGAATGATTCTAGTACCCTAGAATTTCAAGATCACTCATATATATATATATATATATATATATATATATATATATATATATATATATATATCATTGCTGATTTGATGTTTAGCTTCTATTTCACATTTCTGTCCTTTACTGTTTGGGTCCATGAAATAGTAAAGTAGTAGAGAATATCTGCCATTTGGAATTTAGGGACTGACAAAATAACATAATTGATTAACATAATTGATTAACTGATAGCTCACCATTTTAAGCATTATTGCCAGTTATCAGTTTATCACTTTCTGTTTCATTTGTAGTAATGTGTGAGTACCCTGCTGCATCCTGATTCAACAAGAAATTATGTGTGTGTGTATATGTATATTAATAGAGTTTATTGTTTTTCAGATGTGAAAGTCAGCAACACCTGCCATAACACTCTCAGCGTGACTTGTTTGCAAAAAGTTTAGTGGTACTGTACCACAACTCAATAGGAGATTGTAAAATATTGCCTCTGGCCGTTTATAAGTAAAACATTTCTTTAAAATCAATAAATACCTCCAGATACGAATACATTATATACGTAAAAATGTTTATACTAGAGAGGTCCTTAACAATAAAGCTTCCATGTAATCAAATACTTAATACATCTACAGTAATGCACTGCTCCAAACAAGTATGGGACATTAAGAGATATATAATGTATATTAGGTGTTGATATATAGCCATCTACAACTGACCGATTTGTTTGACTGGGGCCATGGATAAGATAATGGATATTCTGAGAGCAGTCAGTTTGCTGTGTCAAGGTGAGATAAGACAGGCTAGTGCATTGCAATGTCTGGAGCAAACAGTATTTAAAAAATAAATACATTTAAAAAAATACACAGGAAGCCTAGGAATCAGCTATGAACAATCCCCCGGCAGGATTATTATGTTCTGCAACAGCACATATTAATTACACCTGAAAACATGTACCGACTCATCACAATACCGCAGTTAATGAGGGAAAAAAAACACAGTAACAAATGTAGTCAGTCATACATGAACACATCCAACTAGGGCATGTTTACATGTATCAAAAGACACTTCAGTTTTTCTTTCCTTACAGCAAAATAACAGAATCCTCGGAAGACTGGTCTGCATATGGCAGATCATGGGCTATTCCACTGCTGGGATGCTGGGATTCCCCGTTAAGTAACAATGGCGTTTTTGCTTCTCCTGAAAAGGTAGCCGACTCCTCGGGCGCAATACCGAGAACGTATCTTTCAGCGCTGTCCGTGGAATCATGGATTGCTACCGTCAAGACAGACTGGTCTGCCGCAGCTGCCTGTGAACAGGGCTCCACGGTGTGTTGGGGGTCTGTCCGGTGTTCCAGCTCCTCACTCTCCTCAGGCAGGCTGGTGTTGATGTAGATGATGTCCTCCTTGCTGGACACCTCGGGTAACCTCTCTGCCAGCTTCTCGAGCCTCATCCTGAGCTCCAGAAACCCAGGCCGGTCTGCAGGGTCGCTTCTCCAGCAGGAGGATTTAATTTCATACCTGGAGAGGATATAGAAAGTGGATTTTTAATACACAGTATTATTATTATTATTATTATTATTATTATTATTATTATTATTAACAACAATATCATAGACAATGAATTATTTGATTTCCTCCCCCCACCTCCTACGTTTTTAGATTTCCATAAACAGCACTGCCTAATAACACCTTGTTGACTTTAAGAAAGTTTTTTGGCCAAAATAGGTGACACTGAATATTGTTGTGCTTTAATTGTGCGTCCCAGCACTAAAGGTGGTAATATCGTAATGGCTCTGATGAAGATTAGATGTGTATGAAGCTAGGTTACTGTATAAAAGTTGAAAGTCAGTAACATTCACTAGGTTACTGTATAAAAGCTGAAAGTCAGTAACATTCAGAGTCTATTGAAAACCCCACCCATTTTCAACATGTCCCGTGTATTGAGATACTCACAGCTCATCCAGACAATCTGCAGGCTGCTGTAGCCGGTGCCCTTGAAGGAGATAGTCGTAAACTTCATGATTCTGAACACCTGGATAAGGAGTCATGCCTCGTGTGGCTATTTCCCACATTGTAACACCGAAAGCCCACTGCAAAGATTAAAAAATAAAGATTTTAAAAAAAATATAAATAAATAAATATATATATATATATATATATATATATATATATATATATATATGATATATATATATATATAATATATATATATTAAATTTTTAATAAAAGGCCATTGCATTAAAGTGCACAAAGGAACACACTTTTCAGTTTATGAATAATACTATTTTTAGCATTTAAGAATGCACTGATTAAAGGTTCCCTTCACCAGCAGATAACATATTACATGAAACCCAGTTGAACTTGCTTACCCTCAATTACGAAACACATGGCATAGAGGGTTTAAAAAAAAAAAAAGCTGCAATTACAGGACACAGACAAGCGCTATATTTAGCTCTTGTTTAGTAAAAAAATACCAAATATTCATTTATTTTTTTTTGCCAAATTTGCACTTTGTATTTTTTTTTACATGATTTTGAAAGTTTGTTGTTTTTGAACTGGATGTTTTTATACCACTTTATTTTTTACAATGGAAAAGTGACCTATTTCTTATTTTTGTAACAAATAGTGTGTGAATCACTCAGAAAACATTGATGTGGGTTTGTTTGAATTAACATTTCATCGGTTTAATAGGCTCTCTATTCATTTGTTGGTGTTTTATGAATGGGTATGAGATTTACTTGGTGCCCTTGGGTTGGATTTATATTTTGCCTTTTTGCCCCCTGGAACTGCTTTAGTGCCCCTGAATTTCCACGCCCATAGACAACATTTCCTTGCCTTCATGACCTTAACTTTATGCCCTGTATTAGGACTGTTTGAATGCATAAAATCATCATATATATATATATATATATATATATATATATATATATATATATATATATATATATATATATATATATAAATAAATAAATAATGTATACCACATCACTCTTGGTAGTGAAGACTCTGTCTGCCAGACTCTCGATTGCAATCCATTTGACAGGCATCTTTGCAATTCGTCCTTGCCTGTAATAATCTCCACTGTAAATCTTCTTTGATAATCCGAAGTCTGCTACACAGACAGTCATATCATTGCGTAACCTGGAACGTAAGATCAGTGAGACCAATTAGCAATAACAAACAATAACCGCAAGATATCTGATTTACAAAGAAATTATGGGAAAACACAAGTGAGGAAATCAGAATTAAAAGGTAAGCACTATGTGTGGTATGTTTAAATAAACACGCTGCTTTGACTACATTTAACACAGAGCAGTTTTGTAGCGTGCAACGCTGCAGTAGTTTTATATGTATTTTAATAGAATGTAAAAAAGGCCGCTGCGGTAGTGAAAGGTATGTATGCACGCCAGGCAGCTCTACTGTTAAACTATAATGAACATGTCAATTATAATATCCTTATTTAACTGTGCCATTATCAGACTATACCTGACCCCTCTCTGTTTCTGAAAGTTGCCTGCTCAAGCAGGATTCAGACACCCTGTTTTCTTACCAAGACTATTGTTTTGATTAATATGAAAGCACTTCCCCAAATTCACAGCACAAAGCATGCTTTTTTGTTTTCTAACATTAACACTTGTTCAGTTTTCTTAGTTCAAATCATTGTAACCTGTTCACAATTTGTTGCAATATTATGTATGCTGGTTTTATATTCTTTAAAACACAGCACAATTATTAAAATATTCTGACAGTGTCAGTTAGTACTGAACCTCTTTCATTTTTAACTGTAATATGTTCTTTCAACAATAATAAATGTTATTGGTATGACAGTTTAACTTTAAATGATTTTATAACATGTATTTCTAATTCAGTTACTTCAGTATAACAGTTGCTAATATTATTCTCCTGAATTAAGTCTGACCCCTTTCTCTGTTCATACAGAATCCAGCTGAAGCAGGTTTTAAGACAGCCTAGCCTTTTGATAATTTTTTGTGTGTTGATTAGTATGAGACATTATTGTAAGCATTTTCTAATACTCCTACCTTCTGTTATCTGAAAGCAATGAAAGCAAAGTAACAAAAGAAACTGGCTACTTTCTCTCATACAATTGGAATATGCTAACAAGGCCTTATGATAAGAGCCTGCCAAGTTCAACTCCATCCAGCAGGTTCTTTCACAGACTGCTAATAATATTTTCAACTGGTTTTACAGATCTTTTGAAAGGAGTATATACAGTATTACTATAATTATTAACAAAGAGTATATCATATTATTTCAATCAATACAGTTTATTTAAATCATCCAATTAATGTCTAATAACAACAAGGGCCTTTACTTGATAGCTGCAAAAACTTGAATCTTGTTAGCTGGGCTCTCATCTCTACATTCCCATTCCCATCGTCAGTGGGCAAAAACATTTTAATTGAATCTGGGTCCATCAAAGAACCGCACATCCTTGCAACCGAGGCCTTCCATGCAAAAGGATCTAATGACTTGTAGCACAAAACGGACGTGCCAGAACCATCTGTGTCAAAAATTTAAACACAGGAGCAGAGGAACTCAAATTTGGAAGCAACAGCTCTCGTTGTGTGTCAACACTCCCACGACCTAAGCTTTCTTCCACTCTAAAAGAGATTTCTCAGCAGCAATGAGGGTGTTTTCGCTGATAAAGACCAACATTGCCAATACATTGCAAATCCCAAGTTAGAAAAGCTAAAGCCTGGATTGAACCTGAGCTGCTGTTAGAATCAAAACATAGAGCACACCCTGTGTTCATGTCAATAGCACGCACTTACATGCAGTTCCTCGCTGCTAAATCCCGGTGAAGGAAATTCTTACTGCTGAGGTATTCCATTCCCAATGCAATGTCTATCATAAACCTCAACAGGGTCTGCAGTGGCAACAACTGAAAGAAAATGTAAAAGGCATTCAATGTTTACCATGAATGTCAATGGAGCTTTCCACAAATATAAATAGGTTATTTGACTAGTCTCACTACTGTGTGACATATGAATACAAATGCATAGAGACAATACACGGTTTTAAAAAGCAATGCATGTTGTTTTTTTTTCATAACCAAATCACAGTGCTGTTAATGTGAAGGTCAATAGCTTTTTGTTTCAATTATTGCTTAGCAAATCATAAGGTTTTTTTTTTGGTATAACAAACAGTCTAATGATGCATTTCCCACATACATCTAATCTTAATAAATAATACATATGATACACACACACACACACACACACACACACATATATATATATATATATATATATATATATATATATATATATATATATATATATATATATATATATATATATATATATAAATGTATATCTTACTTGTGGGCTTTCATGGAGTCTGGAGCGAAGCAGAACGCTATGAAGATCCCCGTATTTCATAAATGGTAAAATGACCATTGGCTTGGGGAAATTCTCCCTGGAACTAACTTCTAAGCACACGCCTACAGTACAAAAAAAACAAACGCAAAAATCTAATTAATATCCTTGTCTGGATATCATGTTACAAATGGAATATTTATTTATTTATTCAAAACATTACTCTAAACACACACTTATCTCAGATATCACATGTGCAGATAGACCTCACTGCCTGGTTTCAAGTGCATGTATCATACTTTAAGATTTGTAGTAAGCACATGTCAGTCCCCTACCTAGAAGTTTGATGACGTTGGGGTGACAGAAGTCCTTCATGCATGCTGCTTCACCGAGGAATTCTTCAATCTCTCTCTTAGAGAAGTTATCCACTGAAACATGTGAAACAGAAATTGAAAATCATTATTTAAAGCTTTGTGAAAAAGGCCCCATCTGTTCAGGCCAATTCAGCTTAAAAAAGCAGTTGAATTGTTACCATGACAACACAAACATTTTACATAGGCCAGGCTTCTGCTGCAACAGAACTGAACCTGGGCTGAAAAACTGAACTGGCTGCCCTAAGGTAAAAGGGCATGGCAATCATGCAGGCTGGGGAAAACATATAGGGTCTCTGTAACAGGGCCTGGAGCCCTGTGCAGGAGCAGAGCCCTACTCCTATAAAGTGTATTTGTTTTGTATTATTATTTATTTATGTATTTAAATATGACAGCGAGAGCCGTGCTGTGACGGTGTAGCCATGTGTTTGTTTATTGTTTAGCAGCGTGGATGGGTAGCCCCATCTGCATTAGAAAGCTTGTGCAGAAGGTGGCCATCTCTTTAATTGATTCATTTGGTGCTAATCAAGAGATGGTCACCTATTTAAAAACCCTGCCGTTTCCCCTGGTCGGGGTGGGTGTTCGGAGGACGAACGGGAGAGCGAGAGAGGAGAACGAAAAAAGGAAACTAAACACAGTCTAGGAACAGTGAAGGCGGTTTGCCCAGCCTGACCTGGAGTTATCATTTTCTTTTTGTGTATGGGATTATTTTGCATAAACCTTTTATTTGCTCTGGGAGCAAGTGTTTTTGGTTTGTTTAAATATTTTATTTATTATTGTTTTTGAATAAATGGCGCTGCAGCGCGTTTCCCACTGCAGTATCTTGTTTGTTTTTGTTCCTGTTTCTGGCCTGACATCACCACACATCCATCCTGTTACAGTCTCATTTAAAGGAAAAAAGCAATGCTTACATTTCATGGTTTTCACTGCGACTTTCTGACTGCTTCCATCTGGCTGCTTCAGGTGGCCTTCCATCACTGAACCAAACTCTCCTGTTAACATAGATGCATTATGCATATATAATATAATTCTATAAAATTATTAACAACAACACTACTGCACTATTACTATGCTGTCCTTTTACAAATATAAACACTGTATTGTTTTTGGTTCAAACATGAAACATGTTACATATAGAACAGAAGTTGTTATATTCTCTCACTTAATATATTGTTGTGATGAGTCAAAGGGGTTTCGGTCTGCAATTCAGCCTCTCAACAGTAGAAGGCATCAAACCAACTCGGGATTTCCCTTACCAAGGTCTTGTGACCATGACAAAAGTCATCTTTATGAGGGGCGGCACCTTGGTGAGGGACGGAAGTACGCGTATGTAAATTCCAGCCACTGGAGTCAAGTGAAGTTAAGGATACCTGTCAGTCTGGGATTGGTGATCCACTGACTACCGGGGCGGTACTAAAGGGAACGTGCTACTGTGTTCTGGGTTGGTCCTGAGGAATAGAGGCGGGGAAAAAAAGGCTGGAGGGAAGTACTTGCAGGGTTGGACTGTGTTATTTACTTTTAATCACAGACGGAGGCCTTACTAACTTGACTCTTTTCTGTTTTTATTCCTTTTTGTTTCATTTTGGCTTTGAGCAGATCACAAAGAGGATTAAGAGGCTTCCGTTCCTTTATTTTTGATTACTCCAGCACTCCCTCCCTCACATCCTTCTTTATTGTTTTTTTTTTCTTTTCCGTGTAATATTAAATAAAATTTTTATTTTTTTACACGTAAATCGCTGTCTGGAAAATCCATTTTTACTCACACGCCTCACAATTGTATATAAAAACAACACCTAAACTTAGCCCAACAGACCATTTCTTACATTATTCACATGCATTCTGCAGATGCTCTCCCAGATAATATCTCCAAGATAGTATCATAACTCTTACCTTCTCCAAGTATTCTCCAAGTATCAAAACTCTTACCTTCTCCCAGTATCAAAACTCTTACCTTCTCCCTGTATCATAACTCTTACCTTCTCCAAGTATCATAACTCTTACCTTCTCCAAGTATTCTCCAAGTATCAAAACTCTTACCTTCTCCCAGTATCATAACTCTTACCTTCTCCAAGTATCATAACTCTTACCTTCTCCCAGTATCATAACTCTTACCTTCTCCCAGTATCATAACTCTTACCTTCTCCCAGTATCATAACTCTTACCTTCTCCCAGTATCTTGCCAATTGAAAGCAACTTCCTATCAGTCATTACATCCTGTAGTTTGGTTTGCAGGCCTTCATTTATTCCCAAATTGCTTACTGAAGAAAAAAGTAGTATTCCATCTATTAACCATTAGCTAAACACCAGGTTTCTAGATCATATGACAAAAAAAATGTCTACTAATTATGTCTTACTAATGACTAAATAACATTCTGACAATTATTCTTACTAAATGCATTGTCTGCTCTTTTTTATAATTCTATAATGCCCATTTGCCTCATAAAATGTACGCAAATAAAATATGTATCCTATATTAATAATAACAACACATTGTAGAATTCAGAACTACAAAAAAGGTAAGTCACTATGACCTACATCCACTACATGTGCAATCTCCTAACAAATACAGCTTCATCAGAAATTGGACATGCAGGTACGAAATATAAACACACACACATACATACATGTAACTTCAATAGGTTTTCTGTTGTAGCTCTTGGCTCTGTACTGTACAGCAGGTAGCAGTGCCTCTCCTCCACTAAAAGCATACCTGTCAGGATAACCAAAGATTTAGTCACATAAAACCACTGACGGAAAAAAAACACAACCATAAAGACAACTAAACATAGATACTATGCAGCCTAATGTTAAAAAAAAAAAAAGTATTCTTAATTTCATGCATTTTAGGATTAGTTCCAAATTAAACTTGGCACAAACAAATCTGGTATATTTATTTTCCTGGCATAGTAAGATTATCACTAATCTTGAATATTGTTGTGACGGACACTGCCAAGCCACAACTAATTAATTCCAGAAAAAACGTTCAGCTGAATAAACTAGGAATAAACTACAGGTGCTGCTTCACAGCAACTGTAGGAAAAGCCATGACTTTAATAACAGCACATCTAAACTACAGCAGTTACTTTAACACTATACTCATCTACTTAGCAGTAACAACCCTTATTTTGAGACCTGTGTTATGGGATGAGGGAGTTCCGAACAGAAGCTGCAGGAGGGTGCTGGTGAGGGTACAAGTGATGTAAACAGAGCTACAGGCTAAATGCTTGGGAGCACATGTCTATTAATTGCAACTAATTAAGTTTAAATACAAAACAAAAACCCCATTATAAACCACAAAGACAATTAGCTTCAATCAGCAGGCATAGAAATAACAACAAAATCAGGCTGACACAAACAGTTAACCGATAGCAAATCACCAACACACAGGAATTTGTTCACTGCTCCTTCTCCTCTCTCGCCCCAGACTAGGCAGAGGCTTCCCTTTAATCTCTCTATCCATGCCTACCTATTCATTGCCTGCTCATTCACACGCCTCAGCTTTTCTTACAGTCCTAGCGTTCTCATACAGGAAAGCAGAGGCACTGGAAATTAACCTTAGAAATGCACATTTCTGAGCAGGGTTCCACTATGTCACAGTGCGGCTGTTTTACAGTATCTGCTTTAATGCTGTGGCATTTCCAAGCTGCACAGCCTCTCTGTTTCTAAATGTGCTTGAATAGATTTGGTACCGATGCTGAACAAAATCAGGAAGCTGAACTTACCCAAACCGGGTCTCAGTCATTCTTTTCCTGATGGTTACAAATACGGACACAAGGAGTGCCATTACAATGACGAAGCACAAGGCCCCCAGGACGATATAGAAAGAATCCGGGCTTTGGGTCACAGGGGTGGTGGATGGAACAAATGTTATACCTGAATGGTAAATGATTGATAAAATGAATACGGCATGTTAGTAATAGCTTGCATACATGCACAACGGTTTCATGAGCAGATTGCATCCAATGCATATTGCAGCATGACAGCGCCAGGAATGATACTCATTGGAAAGCTGCAGTGAAAGCAGTGGTGCACACGTTTATTACACAAAAATACACTAAACACACAGGATATGACGGCCAAAATAAAAGGTTCACTCGCCACAACTCCACTCCTCTCCTCCACTCAGCACAACCTCTCCACTCACCACCAATCCACCCCTCTCAACACAACTCCACAACTCCACTCACCACAACTCCTCCCCACAACTTCACTCTTCTCACAACTCCTCTCCACAACTCCTCCCCACAACTCCATACCGCTCACAACTCCTCCCCACAACTCCACTCCTCTCACAACTCATTTCACCACAACTCCACTCCTCTCACAACTCCTCTCCACAACTCCACACCGCTCACAACTCCTCCCCACAACTCCACTCCTCTCACAACTCCTTTCACCACAACTCCACTCCTCTCACAACTCCTTTCACCACAACCACACCGCTCACAACTCCTCCCCACAACTTCACTCCTCTCACAACTCCTTTCACCACAACTCCACTCCTCTCGCAACTCCTTTCACCACAACTCCACCCTCTCAACTCTTCTCAATACAACTCTACTCACCACAACTCCACTCCTCTCTCCACAATTCCACTCAAACAAAGTCTTCCTCCTCTTTTCATACATGTGGCCATTGAAATAGAAATTAAAAAAAAAAAAAAAAACTAAACATTTTTGTCAGACAAGCCAAGTGAAAAAAAAAAAAAAACATTAAATACACAATAGGTAGTGCTGATGTTAATGTTAAACAAATCACAAACTACAGTGCCAACCCACAGGCGGTGCCAAAGCCAATGAGATGCTTCCTCTGGTGACTTCGCCCAGTCAGGACTTGAACCTTCACTCGCCTGGCTGTATGACTCACCCTGCACACCACACGGCTGTGCCTTTACCAGGAGAGACCTTGGGGGGGAACCCTAAGCGAACAAAATTATATCTATATATAATAATATTTATAGTATATACAGTAGAAAAAAAGTGAGGATTAAGCAGAGGAACATTGTATCACCAGCCTTCTATGTGCCTCTCAGTGTTTGATTATCACTGTAATAGATTTCTTGTGCTGAACTTACCAGCTCCAGGTACAAACACCACTACGGCTTTACTCAGAAGACCTCTTCCAGCTTTGGTAATGGCAGCCACTTGAACTGTGTAAGTCACGTTGGAAGCCTGTAACTTGTGCAAGGGGATTCGAGCTACGTTCTCAAGTTCCTTGAAGATCATCTAAAAAAAAAAAAAAAAAAAAAAAAAAAAAAAAACAGGAGCATCAGCATACTTTACTACAATGGAGATAAGGTGCAGGCTACTTCATCAGGAGAAACTTCATTTTGATTGCCAAATTCAAGAAACAAATACTGTTTATAATATCATATACACAGGGGTCTGTCTTAAACAATGTCACATCTACCACAGCCATTCACTTCTTTGAAAACCCGAATGTAAACCCTGCCAGTCTCAGCGTCTCTAAGATCACCATAACAGAGATGCATGTTGCCTTAGACATCAAGGACACAGGAGCACTTTCATTTGAACTCAAAACATTTCATTTTTACATCTTTCTTTTTTTCACTTAAATGTCAAAAGCTAAAAGTATAGTTGAAATAGATTTTGCCATTTGAAGAAAGATTAAGACTGAAAGAGGAAGGTAAGAATGTGAGCACCAAGTCTGTGTGGCACGAGGGAGAGCATGTGATACCAATGTACCCGTAGTGCCTGACCAAGAGCGAAAATGACTGCTTTGGACAGAGACAGGAAGGAAAGAAAGAAAGCACTGCAGTATTGAGAAAGCCTGCTAGTGTCTTTGTGATAAGAGCTGTAAATGGCTGGTACCTGTTACGCCAATACGAGACATCATATAGGAGGCATTTTTATAAAACGCACTCCCATATGGAAATGCTGTAACGCCGAGAGTCATCAAGAAGTACTATTTAAACCCCCGTAATATTGGGCCCTATTTTATATCAAGGAATGAAACAATTGTATAAAATGAGCAAGAAACAGCTAATGATACAGTCACATGAAGGGACAGCTGCATTTTTGTAGAACTATCCTTTTCTCAAAACTTTGTTGTCAATGTTGCCAATTGTACAGCTATGTACCGTATCACTATTTTTCTTCTCCTGTACCAGGTTTTTGTTTTCTTGAGCTAAGTTATTACAAGTGACTAATCACATCATAGCTAAATCACCACACACACACATTCCCCAGCTATTCTGTTATTCTAAGGCATGTTAGTCACAAGTGCATTTAACAATGTATACGGTGAAGGATTAGGTGTTTCTGAAGGCGACGACTGGGGCCGCATTCCTCAGGCCCATTTTTTAATTTTTTTATTTTCCATTTGGTCGCATAGGAGTCAGCTGACCTTGTCTAAAAATGGTCATGGCGGCATCAGCTCCTGCAAAAGGAAATGTACCACTTTTTGTACAACATTCTACTGTATCACAGTCATTGCCAGATGGGGTAGCCCTACTTTTATTTGTAGTTTTGTTATTGTGTTTTATATTCCTTTTAGCTTTTGCCTTTTGTTTGTGATATTATTACCTGTGTGTGTATGCACCCAATAACTCATTTACCATCGTTGGTACTGGAGTAACCCAGCAGCCCAGTGCCACCTTGTGGCAGAACTAATAAAATACACCCCTGCAGGGTTTTAAAAACTCAACTTACTGTGTTGTGTCCAGTGAATTCCCCACCCTCCAGAGGACTGAATACTGTTTTTAAATGAGGAAATGCCTCCCAAGATGGAATCCCTTTTACTTGGTGATCCAGGTGGAATATAGCAATACAATAACCTCTACTCCCAGGAAAATATGAAAAACACCAATTATGCCAATAGCACGCACTCCATAACAAAGGTTGCTTCACACATTAGTCATCTAAAGCAAATGGCCTATACTATACTTTGTTTAACACCAAGGGTTTTGTTGCTTAACTTGTCTGACTTTTAATATTGCAGTTATCTTTGCTGATCTTGCGGTCTGACTCATTTCCACAACGGGGACTGGCAGAACCAGAACACCTCATTCATGCACTGGTCGTGATTCTTCTTCTCTGAACATCGTGCTTGTAACCAACAAAAAGGACACAAGCACTGGCACACAGTGAAACAGGGATGAAAAAGACCAGATCACTATGATCCATTCCAGGTTTATCCTATGAGCTACAATAGACGCTGTGTGTGGATATCACAAGCCAGAGTGTGTCCAATTAAGCTCCCAGTTTCTGCTTCCTTATTTCCATCCCTGTTCTGGGAATCCATAAGATCATGCTAAAGGGTTAAAGTTAGATTTAAGAGTGTTGGGTCATAGTTTATTGTTGCACACTCACTGTATAAATATTTATGAGCATCGTGTTATTTTATGGCTCTGGTGTTACTTCACTTGATACAGATAAGAAAACTGCAGTGTTGCTTGTGTGTTTAAATAACCTTTAACATAGACCATAGTGTACAACATCCACCCTCCTAGAGGGTGAAAGTCCAATACAGCAAGTAACTAACTACAAAATGATAATTTTTAAATGTTAACCGAAATGTATGGGCTAATGGCTGGAGAATGTAAATCCTAACGACATAACTGGGTGCAGCTACTAAGCAGCAAACACTCTGTCCAGTAGGGCTTACAGACGTGATCACTGGTCACACAAGCACAAATAAGAGAAGGAAGCTGAACTATGACACCGAATGGGGGGAACATACGAGTCAGCAATTCTATTTTCCACACTTCCAATACTGAGGACAGCAGTCATAAGACTGACATTCTCAGAAGAATAGTCTACCAAAAGAAAACACAACAACAACTACAACAGAGGTGAAGCACGCTACAGTAAATACACTTCTCCATTCATGTTTAAAGGAACTCAAAACACACACAATTCCAATAAGCATTACAGGGCTGTATCTGTGTCCTTGGTGACCTCCCCCTATATTGATGTATGGAGAGTGAACAATAGGGAAGGTATGCAGGGCCTGGTTTTCATTACAATGACTAAAGGAGTGCTAGGCATTTTAATATAGAATGTGGGGATTTACCCTCTTAACATACACAATTCAGAATGTCCTTAATTGTATGGAACAGTGCAGACACCAATACTCAAAACACCCACACCTAGTGGAGTATAGTAGCAAGACTCTGCACTCGAAGATGGAAATAACATGGCTTGTAGTTGATTTCTTGGGTGCATTAAAGCTGAGTTGGTGTGATGCGTGTTGCTACTTACAGGGTGTTCTCGTCCCTCCTCGTTGATGAGCACCTCGTACTCACTCAGGATGCCATTCATCTGCTCCTCTGCTGGGCTCTCCCATTTCACTACCAGACTGGACCCGTTAAGAGCAACTGAAACACTCCCTGGGGCTGCAGAAGGGAC
The DNA here is from genome assembly GCF_017654505.1 of Polyodon spathula. Lineage (NCBI taxonomy): Eukaryota > Metazoa > Chordata > Actinopteri > Acipenseriformes > Polyodontidae > Polyodon > Polyodon spathula. The sequence continues at coordinate 5,944,450 of NC_054539.1, read as the reverse complement.
TGGAAAACAGAGAGTTACGACATGTTAAATACAGGTTGTGTCATGGCATGGGCTTGTGTTTGTTCCTCAGGCACTGGCATCCTGTATTGTAGAAGGATCAACGAATGCTGCAAAACATCAAGACATTTTGCACTCTCATTTCTTACCCAGTGCTAGAAGGCTTATTGGAAGGAAGTTTGTATTCCAGCAGGATAATGACCCTAAGCATTCTGCAAAGCCTACAAAGGAATTTCTGAAAAAAGGTAGATTACAGTTATGGATTGGCCATCTCAATCCCCAGACTTGAATCCCATTGAGATGTTGTGGATTGACTTGAAGGCTGCTGTTGCAAAAAGGAAACCAAAGTCAATTGCAGAACTCAAAGCTGTATGTGTTGAAGAATGGGCAAAAAATATCCCTGGAAAGTAAATACAAAAAGTGAATTTCAAAATACAAAAAAACCCCCCAAAAAACTGCAAGCTGTAAAGGAAGCAAAGTGTGGGCACAAACAATACTAATGTAAGGATGCCCGAATACGTCAAAGTATGAAATTAGTTTTTGAATGTTATTTTTCATTTTATGCATGTTATGTAATACTTTGTTGTTTTATTATTAATTTATATGTTTCAATAGAACAATTACAAATTATAGAAATCACTTTGTGGTTTCTCATTTTTCTTAACTGCCAAAATACTTCTGTCTGCGACCAATATATTTGTATGTATGTGTAAATACAGTGCTCCCTCGTTATATGGCTCTCGGATATAACGCTCCTACAGCATGTCCCCCAATTCCCTACTCCCATTCCCTCTGCCCCTCTCCCGACCCGCTCTCTTTCTTGCACTTGGTTTGCTTGTCTGTGAACTACAGGCAACAAAGGGTTATTTTTTCTTGTACGATATCCCAAGATTGAACTTGATCAAGACAATGAATAGTTGTGTAGTGAGTATGAAGCCCCTATCTCAAAGTTGTCTTTATCATTTGGAAACCAAAAAGTCCCCCTTTACGACATAACCCACTGACTGGCTGACTGCATCTGCTTTTTGGAAATGTATTGCTGTATTTGCATTTTATTAAAATTTGTTGGGTACATGACACAGAATTCTGTGTAAATGGAACCTCTAATAACTTGAAGTATTTAGTAGCAATATGAAATATAATATAAAATGTATGGTGCATGTGTTGAAATTTTACCTAAGGGAACATAATAAGATAAGTACAAAGAAACTAAAAGACCTGGTCCCTCAATAATATAAATGAAACTGTAGCCTGGCACACCCAGGATAGGCATGCTCTGAGCACATTTTTATTGCCTTTATTTCAGGACAAAGGACAAAGGCTCTAGAAATGTTTTATGAAAAGCAATATCCGTTAAACAAACTCTTTGGAACCACAGGAAATTTAAATGCACCAAAAGTAGCTCAAAGAAAAAAGGTAAAAGATACCTCGATCCTTTTTTTTTTTTTTTATTTCATCGTCTCCCACATTGAACCCTTCAATATTACTGGCGTTAAACAAACAAGAAAAATGATCAGCACCTCCTTCAGTGGTATTAGTTTGTATCCAATAGCTGGGCCCAGACCATCCAATCTCATTCATACAGGATATGCTTATGTTGTATGATGTCATAGCTTTCAGCAGAGTGATGTCATTTTGATAAGGCGGCACTGTGACGTTGAAACGATCAAGGGAACTGGCATTGTTGGTTTTACCCATCGGACTCTGTATTACCTACAAAAAATGAATAGCATTAACAGGGTTTAAATCTATGTAAATATCTGCAAATATTTTGGTAGGAATTTTAAAGTGTACACTACGTAACACAATTTTTGTTCCTGGGTAGTAAGTGTTATTTCCTAATTGCTTATGCCTCAAAAGTATAGAACATGGCTATTATTCCCCACAAACTGTGCTTTTGTGACCAGGAAAGTGATATTTCAAAATATCACTATTTCCAATGGGAAAATGGGCAAATGTGAGTCTTTTCGTTCACATAAAGTCAGAAAAAAACAACATATGAAAATACAGTATAATTGTAAATCTCTAAAAACTACTCGCTTCTAAATCTTTTGTAGTCATCTTTGTATTACTTTAGTATAAATACATGTTAATTTGGATTCATATTTTGTTTTTTTCTGACTTTATGTGAACGAAAAGACGCACATTTGCCCATTTTCCCATTGGAAATAGTGATATTTTGAAATATCACTGTCCTGGTCACAAAAGCAAAGTTTGTGGGGAATAATAGCCATTTTCTATACTTTTGAGGCATAAGCAATTAGGAAATAACACTTACTACCCAGGAACAAAAAACTTTTTTTTTTGTTACACAGTGTTATTACACAATGTCCATTGTTATAGTTTAAATGCCAAGAAGACTGCTTGGAACACTAATGTAACTACTCCTTCCTGTAACCAAGTGGTTTATCCGTTAAATTGTTGTGTTTCTCACTTTCCGCTTGCTTGTCAATATACTTTGCTAAAACAAAATATAAAATACATCTGGAAAAACAACATCAAGAACAATAATCCTACTTGCATGGTAATATGATTGGAAATTCCACTGCTGTTACTGCCGAGTGGAATACAGTAAACCACATGCACAAATGGAGATACTCTGCCTTAACAGAACTGTGCAAAACAGTAGAGCCTACTGAAGTTAAATACAAAGCTTGATATTGTCCTATCTCAGTAGCTAAGCAAGACTGGGCCTGATTAATACTTGGATGGGGGACTTCCATGGAAAATAAGAGACTGAAGAAAAAGGCCAACTAGAGAGTCACTCTGCTCTGAACCAGAGCTCAAATAATACTCCAGCATGGTGCCAGTAAAGGCCTGCTATGCCAGCCTGTCCACGCTGTCAATTAAAAGATCTCACCAGCTTTCTTCATGAATACAGGTCAATATAATCCCTGAAAAGAGAGGCAGGACATTCCTGGCATTGAGATGCTGGATCCAGTGGATTTACTCATCTTAAATATCTTTAATAAGAGAAAGAACTAGAGGCAAAAGGACAATATCTTCTTTCAAATACTAATACGAACACATTGACTTACAGAAATCTGGCAGACGCTGAAAGGAGAGAACCCATCATGCCCAGGAATCCACATCAGAGATATGCTGTGAGCGGACTGGTGAGTGACGCGCAGATCTGCCGGTGGGGATGGAGTCTCTATCAAATGACATGCTATTAAAATAACAGTTTATAGATCTCTCATTGACTAACAGAAGCTGATTAACATGTGGATCTTATCAAGAGAAACGCTGTCTCGCACAAACCTTTAATATTAATGTGAGCTTCCTTGGATGTGGATACTCCCTTATTATTATGGGCTTCACAGCTATACTTCACAGGCTCATTTATACCTAAAGAGAGAGGGGAAAGATTTCGACCACAAGTTGGGGTTTACACAGAAAGAACAAGCAGAATTACATTTCAATGAGCAGCTGGACCGTGGCATTCTCCCTGTGATTATCAGATACTGTGATATATTGAAGTCTATTCCGAACAGTAGCGGATCTGAATAGCTGCATCTTTTGTGTGATTAAAGGAAGAGAACTTTCACTTTTCTGAATTGATACACAATAGTTTTTGGGGTTTTTTTCCTATAATTTCCTATAAGATAACTGTAAGGCAGAACAGTTTCTCTTAAACCCTCCAAACATTTCCGAGACAGCATATTTAATGTATTTTTATATTTACAAAAATAAAGTAAAATGGCAGGTTTGTTCCTACTTAAAATATTTAAACAGTAACACTGCTCGCGATTCAGACAAGCATTATGATATCATAGTTAAAAACACTTAACAGTATGTAACTCATCCCACTGAACAGATTTGTATGCTACAACATTAACCTGCAAACTAGTATGCTGACATTTGGAAAGAACAACTTCTGCTTTGGGATTATGTTAAAAACAGCTAAAAGTATAACATTTTCCCACATTTCTCATTAATAGAACAAGTGAACAGGGATTTGATGAACCCACATAAAAGAAAAATTAAAGTGTTTTTTGCCTCTCTTGAATTGGGCTGTCTGAATTTTACTGGTAGCCTCTGTTAGAGCCAGTTTTAATCTTAGTTTCTATAAAAACTAAAATCTGGCAGCAAATGAAAGTGTGAATGTGTAGACAGAATTCCCCCATTGGTCTTTACGGAAGAACTAGTTTCTTTATTAGCCAAATCATTCATCAGAACTTCTCAGTAAATGATTTCATATAAAATAATGTATAGCCTACTCAGAATTTTTCAGAATACCTACAGTATTGTCATGGTACAATAACAAAGTAAATATCCAGTCTGTCGTTTTTTCTAACGCAGCTTGTGAAGGGGACTTTTTGTCAATACATTCAACAGCTGTCAATCAGTCACAATACATGATCTGATCAAAACTGTAAATTGAACCAGAAGGGTGAACTTCTGCTAGAACTTGGGTTACAAAGAACAGACATATAATAAACTATTAAAAGTTTATACATGATAGGTATAAATACAGGATTTAGGAATTAGAAAAACAATGAAACTTAACCCCAAGCCCACATCAAGCACTTTTTTCATTTTAACATTTCCTACTGGCAACTTCTGCAATCAGTATGCCACTCTGCAAATAAGGAATGGGAAAAAAGCAGCATGTATAGAACAGACGTTCAAATGCCCTTTGCAGTTTCACTTCTGCAAATCACTGGTATTCGCAAGGGTGGGATTCTTTTTTCTGAGGAAGGGTAAGCAAAACTAACAATGAGGATTTAGGGCTTGCTTTTAACACCCTTTAAAAATGTCCAAAGTTTTAAACCTGAAGTAGTTTTGAAAGCAAAAATCCATGTGTCTAGGAAAGAGCAGAATAGCCCCTGCAGTGTTGGAAGCACTGAGTCTTTCTGTTTACTGTGGGGGACAGTAACATTCATTCTATTATATGCACAGTGGATATAATTGTGTGCATGTCTGAGTTACAAGAAAATCCTATTAAATTTGCCTAGTCTGTTTAACCTAGAATGGCATGCACACATTCACCTTTAAGCACCAAGACTCTGCTCCAAACAATGGCCGCTCTAATTATTTCAGTTATTTTCAGTGTAAAGTTCATGACACAAAGCCACCGCTAGAGTCACAAACACGTGCAAAACCCTTTCACTGCAGTGGAGGGTTAGCTCCTGTAAAAATGTGTGTATTATAGTGTACCAAGTTTGCTTTACTAAAACCATGTACTTTAGTTATTCACTTTGTGCCCACAGGGCTAGCACTGATACATCTCAATAGTGCAGCACTAATACAAAGACCCAAGTAGACCATACTCAGTAATAAAAATACAACAATTATTATACATCCAAAGTAACACACAAAATACACACTCACACATACACAATTATATTAAATAATAAAAGATTTTTATATTTTAATAACAATTTCATTACAACTAAAATAAGTTCACCTCAAAACGCAGGTCACATTGAACAGCAGTTTTAAACCAGCAGAGGCTTGATAATGATGCAATGGAATCTGGAAGGGCATTCCAGAACCCTAAGGCTGTGCCAAAGAAAGAACAACAACACAACTGAAGATGAAAAGGACTGACGATAAGAGCGACTCTGTGGAGACTCTCAGCCCAGGTCTTTTACGAGCACAGACTGTACTCTGTACACTGTAGAACACAGTGATGCAAAACTTATAGAAATGAACAAGAATAAAGCAGGACCTTTAATGGTTTAAGAGAAGTGACTAAGAAGGGTATCAGTAGAATCCCAATTCCAGTCATTCAATACAATCCTACAAGCACATTGTTGCACTGACTCAAGCTTCTTACGATCGAATTTTTGAAATGGGTCCCAGACTAAACAGTTGTACTGTAAAACAGGTCAAATGCATATTGGAGCGGTTTTCCTGGATGGGGAGATATTCATACATTTATCTTTGGAAATGTTCAGTTTCAAATAATAATTCCAAACCAAGCACAGACAACATTGGTATCATGCTGAAAAGCCAATGAGTCTGTTTCTGGATTTATAATTGTTTTATAGAATGTAATTTAATCTGCAAACATAATAATGCTGGTACATTATGAGTAGTGTATATTTGCCAAATCATTAACATACTTTTTAAACAATGGGCCTAAAACAGACCCTTGGGGAACAACAGATATCACTGGTAACTTAGAACAAAGTTGTCCCAGGACAGCAACACTTAATTAACGCCCCACGAGGTAAGAAGAAAACCAGCCCAAAGTGCCTTCACCAAACCTGTATTAGAAAGTTTTGATAAACAGTACTACAGAAAGTTAATACCATGATTCAGAGCAACAGAAAAGCGGCCAAAATGACTTTTTTTTGTAAAAAATAAAAATAAAAAAAATACAGGGGGAAATAATATGTCAGGGGGAAATGCATGTCAATCATTTAGGAAATCATCAGGCTTAATAATGATAATAATAATAATAATAATAATAATAATAATAATAATAATAATAATAATAATAACAACAATAACTAGTAAGAAACAAGTAGGGTGCATATATTATAGGAGCTGCTAAAATTAATGATTACACTGTGTAAATACAGTATAATCGTAAATCTCGAAAAACTACTCCCTTCTAAATCGTTTGTAGTCATTTTTGTAATACTTAAGTATTATATATATATACATGTTAATTTGGATTCATATGTTGTTTTTTTCTGACTATGTGAACGAAAAGACACACATTTGCCCGTTTTCCCATTGGAAATAGTGATATTTTGAAATATCACTGTCCTGGTCACAAAAGCAAAGTTTGTGGGGAATAATAGCCATTTTCTACACTTTTGAGGCATAAGCAATTAGGAAATAACACTTACTACCCAGGAACAAAAATTGTGTTACATAGTGTATTTATTATTTTAGTGAAATAACAGCATACACTTAGCACTGTAGAAAATGATTTGTGTATGGCTCTGAATCACTAGAGAGCACTCAATGATGGTAAATGTAATAATACTAAAGACATTCTAAAATTCAATGACAAACACGGTGGGCCTCATGCACTAAACAGCGGTAAGCAGTTTACCATGCAGTAAGCCTGTCACTGCGTGCTTTGTACACTTGCTATATTCACTAACCAGCGGCAAAAGACTTTGCTCGCGAAATGAATTGCATGGAAAAAGATACCGTGTGTGAGTCATTAACACACAATTAATAATGGTAATCCATGGAAATGTATTCAAATTACTGCGAGGGAGGGACTTGATATAAAAATCATATTTACTTAAAGGTGCTAACTTTCCTAAGTGGCTCAGCGTGTATTAAGTTTACCGCTTATTGAAACCAGGCGGTGTTTGTCTAAATCACAATATAAACAAAGCAGACCACAAGTAGTGCTGTGTGGGAAACATGATAAACGCCTATATCTGCTTTCAGGTACTGTAAAAAAAAAAATTCCAGGATAAATGAGTGCCTGTGTTCCACAGAACACTAAAAATAAAATGTCAAATATAGGCTACATAGGATGTATTTTGTTGGTTTTGTGGATTAAGAGGGTAATATTTTACCATACGGTGCTGTAATACTGTACATAATGACATGATTCTGAAAATGCAACTTACCAAAAGATAACCGCACGTGAATTGTATTACATAATAATTTCCTTTATTCAGATTCCAAATGTATTGCTTTCTCAATGCAAGATGCATTGTACGAATAGTCAGTGCTGTATACAATACCATGATGTACTGTATTTTTTCCATTATGACGTTGTACTGCTGAAACGGCCAAGAGACAGTTGTGCTTTTAACACATGAATTACACTGAATTATTTTGGCCTTGAAAACATTGCCATTTTTGTCATGGAAAAGACAACTGCTAGTACTGCACTAATTGTGACTTGCCTGTGCAGCATGTCGAAATCACCGGGTAACCAACTGGAAGGTTAAAGTTTCTTAAAAGAGAAAAAAAAAGAAACAAACCGCACGCTTGCAATACCTTCAAAAGAAACACATTTATATTGAGCTAACTTTTGGGTACAGGAGTACCTTCAAAATAAACCAGAGGGGGATAAAGGTGAACAAATACATATTTGTTTTCAGTTAATTATTTTCAGTTTCCCCGCTTTGACCGTCTCAAAGCAAGACATTCCCGGGCCGCCTCCCCTCATCCTACGGAGACCCACTGAAGATGCAGCTGGTGCCAGCTGGTGCCTCCTTGGTCTCTGTCATTCTGACAAAGTCAGAGCCAGATTACCTGTCCTTTGGAGTGCCCACATACTAAAATAAAGGGCATGCAATGCGTGCAGCACTTTGCATGCTATGATGACTGGCAAATTAATCATTTAGCTCGCCTTATTCGTGCATATTATTATATTAGTGAACAGAGCAGACACGCCTTCCTTTTTGCGCACAGTATGGGTTTCTCTTACCAATCAGCATTTCGGGTAATTTACCACCGTTCAGCGCACAAGGCCCATAGTCTATTAGGGCCATGCTTTCAGTGCATTAACTCCAGTCTTTAGTTACCTGCCTTTTTTTGAAAGTGGTAAAACACCTGTTAACTTTTCAAAACTAGAACCAAACAACTCAATAAAACAATCCCAGTTCTCTTCAGCACTCAAGGGGGTTTGTTTCACATTTTCTAACATTATCATGATTTTGTCTTCTTTCAAAATGAAACACGGAGCTGCACCAGATTGCTACCCAGTCATAAAGAAACAAATTTGAATCTTGTGCTGGCCTCAAAATCAACAACAGCTTTTACTCCAGAACTGCATGAGGCCCTGTGGTTTGAGATCCATTCAAATATACAGGGCCTGCGTCACTGATCTCCAACAATGTGGTGCACTCTTATTGGCATCACAGACTTGACTTGGCAGTGACAACTTTGAAAGTATGAAGCAAGGCTTTGGTTTCCATTTTAAATGGAAGCTGGGATGCAACTTTTGTTACACAAGTTGGATTCAGTCCACCCTCTGGTTTCTGGAAGCACATTAGCAAGCAAACTGTTTATTTATTTGCGCTACAAACACAGAGGAACTAATATGTCGATTCACTATAAAATCAGCCAAAAGTAAACTGGCCTGAAGGAAAGTTCCCACTATGTAAGCATCTTTTAAACTTCTAAAAGGTATTAAGCAGCTCTGTGCCTTTTTTTTTTTTTTTAAAGCATTCATCACTTTTATCAGCAATAAATCTAAACTAAAACATCACCCTCTGGATTCTTCATGAAATAAATCTATATTTTAATCTTCAGGCCTGATTTGTGGTTATCGGGAACATATGTTGGTGCTTACAAGCGAACAGACAACAACTGACCAGATTTACTAAGCTTTTGCCATGCTAAAAACAAATGAGTTAAATAAAAAAACAAAAAATGCAAGTTTCAGAACTGTTAACAACACTGGTGTGCGTAGAAGCCATTAAAATAACATTCGGAGTTCTCAAGTCTAGTTTTGAAACCATTAGCAGTTTTCTTATTTGCACTAGGGGAGAAAAAAAAAAAAAAACTTAGTAAATATGTCTTAGTATCTATTACAATCCTTCACTGGAAGCCCCAAGGCAAGGGTATTCTCCTACCTCAAGTGTACCTCCCTGCATTAAGAGTCACATTCCACATCCCTCCCCCCGCCCTGAGCTGCACAGTGGTAAGTTCCATAACACCATAATGAATTCTGTCAAACCTGATGCATTATAGATATACAGGTGGTAGAAACACTTTGAGAAGAAACTACATGTTATAATGATGAAGACATAAATACTCCTTGATAAGCATTTAAAGGTCAGGATCATTTTTATGTCTGTGTTTCTTGATTCTAGACATGGTTGAGGGTTAATGTTATGTATTCTGTTGTGCCCAGAGTAAGTACCCTCCAGCTGAAGTGTGGGGACAGCCCTTTATGTTTTGTGGAAAGAAAAATAGACTGAAAAAAGACGATTCAACAGAAAATAAAACCTGGCCTGGAACTTTTGACACATTGACCCCTCGGTACTAAGGTCAAATACACCCATTTTAATTATAGCACCACTATCCTTATAGCAGCTATTTCATAACAAAACAAACAGATAATACAAGGATAACTGGTAGGTTTTAGTATATCATCCAGTATTATGATTAAAAAAACGTGCACAAAATATCACAGTTTTTGTTATTTGGTCATTTCTAATAGCTAACATTGCCATGACTACATTATTGTAACCCGAGAGTACCATACTATCCTCCATCACATACCTTTAGGTTTCTCTACATGTGTTTGGCTATGACCTACTTTCCACTGAATAGAACTCCTGCCATATGAATTAAGGAGCAGTGTAGTGGGTTGGTAGCTGAATGAAGTGTTTGTTCCCTGCTATTCCCCCTGGCACACACAGTACAGTGCTGTGAGCAAAATAAAGTTCAGCACCCAGCAGAATCCAGCACTGCAACCCTCCTCAAAAACCTGCAAACACCTGAGGAAATAAACAGAGTTCGCAGAGCTGCTAAAAGTTACACTTGTTCAGCAGCTGCGTTTATGGTGGTGGGTGAGGGGTGGTGGGGTGTACATTGACTACCCTATTTGTAGAACAAAACAAATTGTAGATTGAAATGCTTTGATTTCCTTCTACTCTTAATTATACCGGGGCTGAACAAACATACAAACTCTTCCATCAGTAGACAGCAGGTGCTCGATTGGGCTGCAGTTACTCATGCTACCTGAGGAACGTTGTGGAGCATGTTTCACATATTTCCCTTGGAAGAATGTAAGCACCTTGCAGACTCTGATCTGCCTGGGATTCCGACAGTATTGTAGAAGGCATTTCTTATTTTTTGACCAACCGCTACATGTACAAAATGGAATTATGTCAGATTGAAATGAGAAGGGCATTCTGAGTCTCACAATGTTCTACTACATAGTTAGTCTTGTCTGCAGCATCTTTGATCCCCCACTCCCTATTTGAATCCCTCAGGCCCAAACATGTGCTAACATTTATGGGGCCCTGGCCCCTTCTTATCTCATCATAGGACTAAGTTACAAGGCAGGAAACTCGCTGTGCCCGCATCTGCACTGCTGAAAACCTGAATTAAGAGTCAACTCATCTTACTGCTTAGAAAAGCATGTACTAAAACAAGAATGAAAACAAGAAATGCAGAAAACCCAAACACGTTTGTTCTCTCACTGTAACAACATTTCAATCAAGGCCAGCCACGATTCTCAGCTGCAAACAGAGTGGAAGCTACAACAATTTAACTCTGAACAGCAGTTTCAAAGTCAACCTTAGAAGACCACACAAACATTCAAACATACTTCACTTTCTTATAAGCATGTAGATCTTATAATTTATGATGAAGTGTTTGAAGATATGTAGGGCCTCTTGTAGAGTTTCTTGAAAGTGTTAAACCTAGCTATGTAAAAAGAAATACCAGACAATGGGTAAAAGGGAAATGTGGTCCTTAATGGAGAAATGTCCTCATTTGTGACTTTCCTAAACGGACTCCCTATCTAGAAAGTGTAGTGAAGCATGGATATATGAAAAGATATATCTGTTTTTTGTTGTTTGAGTCCATAAAATGTGCAACATGGCCTGAAGGGCTGACTCCATGGGATGTGCAAGGTGGGAGTGTGACCCATTTCTCCAGTTCAGCCTGCAACCAGTGAGGTAGACATCGAGGGTAGCAGCTATGAATCCCACCAATGCTCAAGCTGAATGAGGTATGTATTAAATCTGTTACTTTAGTTTCTATTCTTACCTTGCACGGGCAGGTATGAGAGAGATATAGAGATATCGTGCTCGATCCTCACGTTGTCGCGAAGCCAGATGATCGTTACTGGCTCAGGAGGGCCCACGGCCTCGCAAGTCAGGTTAAAGGGGGTGTTCCTGGTGACATTCAAGGACTCGGGTTCCTTGATAAATGCCGGGAGCCCTACAGACAAATAACAAAAATATAAATACAATATATATAAGTTTATATATATATAAATATATAAGTTTGAGTACATCTGCTTGAAACCAGGTTTTTCATGATTATCTATGCTTTTAACTGTATAAACTTGTCTATCAATGCTTAATATTTCATTATATGATACGTGTACTTATATAAGCTGATAATCATAAGTGAATTGCATTCAAAAATTAAATTTTTAAATGAAAAAGTAAATCTTGTCAATTTCAATGAAATGGTCACCCAAAGCAAGGGGATTTCAGTCTGAAGCCCAAGTCAGTTAAAAGTCTGAAATGTGTATAACACGGTGTTAGAACACTGGCCTAAGTATAAAAGTGTCTTTGTTAGACGTTCTCTGAGTTAACTAGCATGTTACCTAATTAACCTTTTGTCACCAATTATTGTTAACAGGTGAGGGTCCATGATTACTATAAATATAGGTAGCATAGGCACAAGTTTGTCATTCCTGAATGTAAGGGAACAGAAAATGACAAAATACGCTCAGTTAAGCAGAGAAAAAAGACAGTCTAATTATTTTAAGAAATGAAGGTCAATTTTTAAGACAAATGGCAAGAACTTTGCAAGTGTCTGCAACTGCTATGGCCAAGACCAAACGATTTGAAGAAACTGGCACTCATTAGTACTGAACAAGGTCAGGCATGTCAAGAGTGACCTCAGAATGAGAGAACAAGTTCATTCGAGTCACAGGTCTGCGAAGCCGGCGATTAACTGCCCTTGAAATACAAGCTCAGCTAAATGCCACTAGAAGTACAGATGTTTCAATATCAACTGTTCAGAGGAATAAGGAATAAGAGGAAGAGACTTGTCTGGGCCAAAAAACACAGAAACTGGATGTTTGAGGAGGGTAAGTCGGTCTTATGGACCGATGAGTCAAAATCTGAAATATTTGGGTCCAACCGCTGAGTATTTGTAAGACGCAGAGAGAGTTCTGCATGTGTGGTTCCCACTGTCAAGCATGGAGGAGGCAGTGTCATGGTCTGGAGTTGCTTTGCTGGTGACAGAGTTGGTGATCTTTACTAAGTCCATGGCAAGCTCAACCAGCATGGCAATCATAGCATACTTCGGAGGCATGCCATTCCATCAGGATTACAGCTAGTTGGGCAGTCCTTCATTCTTCAGCAAGATAATGACCCGAAGCACACCTCAAGAACTATCTGGCGAAGAAGGAAAGTGAAGGACAACTGAATCTAATGACCTGGCCTGCCCAGTCTCCAGACCTCAATCCCATAGAACTTGTATGGGATGAACTGGACAGAAGAGTCAAAGCAAAGCTACCCACAAATGCCTTACATCTCTGGGAATTGCTGCAGAAGAGCTGGGAAGACATGTCGGGTGATTTCTGCTGAAACTTGTTAACCGAATGCCTTGTGTTTGTGAGTCTTTTATTAAGGCAAAGGGTGGCTATTTTGAAGAATCCAAGATTTAGAGACAATTTTCAATTTTCTTGAACATTGTTGATACTCCTTATGTTTTGTTTTATATACTGTAACATGTGTTTTCATTTTCAAGTATTTACAGAAACGTATACAACGTAAAGCATTGTCAATTATGAAAAAAACCTACTTTCCAGCAAGTGTACTCAAACCTTTTACTGGTACTGTGTATATAAAATATTCACAAATTGCCCACTGACTAACTAATTTCAGGCTTTGCCCACTGCTTCTCGGCCAGAGTCCAAATCACTCCTGCTGTTCTTTCATTCCAGTTCTGAGTGACAGGCAGACCTTTGGAACAAGGAATTAACACAAAAAACCCCACTGACCCTTGCGTAGTACCATCAGCAACAGCCGGATAGGAATCGAGATATATAAAACCAATGCCACACATCGAAACAAAAATTAACATGAGAAACTCCACTGACATTTGCATTTAAAAAGGACAGCATTATTAATAACGTAAAAACCAATAACAATAACAACAACAATAATAATAATAATAATAATAATAATAACTAGAACTGCCAGGCAGTTTTAAAGCTTCCAAGCTCAGTACAAGTTGAATATTTTGGCAAGCTTGTCAGCAACAGATCAGTTTTATGGAGTAGTTTCATAAAAAAAAAAAAAAAAAAAAGAAAACCCTGAAAATACCGCATTATTTCATTATCTCACGATACTTTATAACTTTTAACACCATAGTAGCCATGACCCGATCTACACACTGTAAGGAGTTATAAGCTGATTTTACATTTAACCTTAAGGACAGTTCAAAGGTAACGATCAAGGTAATTTTTTAATAGAGCATAGATGGGTTCCTAAATGTGTTCTATAGTAACCATTAACCTATATACACTCTAAGGAGTTATAAGCTAGTTTTACATTTTAACGTGACAGGTCAAAGGCTGCAGGCAAGGTCATTTTTGGATAGAGCACATGTGGTTTCCTATATGTGTTCCACAGTAACCATTAACCTATCTGCACTTTGTAAGGAGTTATAAGCTAGTTTTACATTTGACTGAAGAATTTGAAAGGTTTTTAAAGAAATGTGTCAGGTGACCATCTTGCTTTACGCACAAACACCATTTTTGAAAAAGTCAATTTTATTGACACAGATGATGCATGTCAACTTTGATTTAATCAACTAAACCGTGTTCAACTGAAGCAGTTTTAAATTTAGGAACGAAATATAGGTCTGACCCCCATCTTGTTTTTTGAAAACACCATTTTGCTATATTTGCATGCCACTGTCCCCTGGATGATGCCTACCAAGTTCAGAGTTAGTTGGTTAAACAGTTTTCAAACAGAAGCAGTTTGATGTAACATTTATTGCTGCAACTTGAAGCGGGTTTGGTTGCTGATGACATATGCAAAGTTTCAGATCAATTAGTTTACCGGTTCCCAAGAAGATTTTGAAAGGTTTATATATAAATCAGTATATAATGAATCAGTGCCAATAAACAAGATCAGCCAGGTTCAATCATTGTTCCAGTTTTTATTGCATGCAGGACACATACCTTCGACTTGGATCACGATAGGATCGGACTCAGTAAGTGTACTGCTGACATTTAGTCTGCATCGGTATTCCCCACCGTTTGAACGCTGCACGTTCTTCATGCTATGGAAAAATACATCATAATAACTGTGTAAAAACAACAAAAACAGTTCCAGCCATTTACTTAAAGAGAGACTTAGGGACCTTGTTCATAAAGCATTGACGGAAATTGCATAGGATCGGACTAACTATGTGTCTGTCAGTGTAAGCAAAAGAAACACTTGTCTACCCGAACCAGATTCTTGTAGATTTAGTTTGGACCAACTGTAACAGCAGCAGTTTTTTTTTTTAATTTTTGGTGCCAAAATAACAACCAGTCACCGTTGACTTGGCTTTGCATGAAACACAGATGCACAGCTATTCCTGCATTACCTTAAGGTTGACAGTGTGGTTAAAACCCCTTTGTCCATCGCTTGCAAGTAATTTAATCTGGTTTCCTGGCTGACGACCACTTCCTGTCCATCCTTCCACCACTGGATGTAAAGATCCAAGGAAACGTCGTAGACATCGATGGAACAGTTAAAGCTCACGTCCATCCCCTCGGAGAGATGGATGTTTCCCACAGTGGGCTTGAATTTCAGTCTTTCGATATCCTTTTGCTTAAGGTGAACGTTTGGGACTTTGGTGGTCGTGGCCAGTTGACTGGCATCAGTAATGTGGTGTGGCTTGATATGAGGTGCATGGGAGATGTCAAGCGAAAGAGCTGGGTCATCGGTTTTCTCAGCAATACCTGGAAAAAAGAAAAACTCCCAATTACTGCCTTGAGATTATTATGCTTCATTCTGCCAGAATTCCCCTATAAATGTTTGCTGTAGTATTCCATGATAAAACAAAAGCAGAGCCTTCACTAGTCCAACAAGCTGAGTCCACAACTCGTGGCCTGGCCCTCGATGCCCTCAATAACTCTCAAGAAACATCCACACAAAGTATCTTCCCACTTGGACCCTTCAGCAGTGAAGCTTTTTGCAAGCTTTCCAATAGTGCTTGTGTCCACGTTGCATTGGGTATTGAGATATGCAACAGGCTTTAACTTGTGATCAGCTCAAATAATTTGTACTGTTGCAGTGTGAATAAACATATCCCAAGATGTCCTCAATCAAAAGAATATTAGTTAATACATGTTGACAGTCTCTATAATTATTATTTTTATTCTATTTTTATTCATTTTTTCCCAATTGTCTCCCAATTTTTGGACTGTCCAATTATTATTCTCCACTGCAACCCCCGGACTAACTCGGGAGAGACAAGGATGAGCACACATGACCTCCGAAACGTGTGCCATCAGCAGCCTTTTTTTTCACTCTGCAAGCCTGCCTTGCAGCCGTCTCAGTCATTCCACTACGAATATCAAAACACAGAAACATTTGCAGATCAATCCAGAAAGGTATTCAAAAGTTTGAAGCCTCATAAGCATTCATAAAAATAAACAACTTGGTGTAAGCGGAAACAAACTGCTCCAGCAATTCAACACGGGGTAGTCTCTTACAAAATGACAGGACAAACAGATTTCAGAAACAGAAGTTTGTCTATTTATTTAAAATGATTAGTCGACAGCAACCACTGCCCAAGCAGTTTTTACTCCACAACTCCTTCCCACATTCTTAATAACTAAAGACAAGAGCCATTGCTGCAAACCATTGTACTGCATGGCTGCAGTCATCTCAAAATGCACAGCAGGGCATAAAGGAAATTCTACAAATTCTTATTTAATAAAATAAACTGTTATCATAGGAAACATGTTGCTTGTGCAGGAAACAATGCCTCTCAGATATTTTCATACTTCAAAATGTCGTGTTTTAGAAAGCAAAAGTACTGATGATAAAAATAATTTAATTCCCAAGCAAAAAACTGTGTAATCATTTGATTTCCTCATTTTCCTCCCCTTTTTAAACCTAGTTTCCATTAAAAGCCTTTCCATTTTCATTTGGCAAGTATAAAGGAATGTATACTTGTGTTCCACTAATTGTACACTAAACTAGAAATGGCACACTAAAATAGATGGTGTATCAGATACCTCTTATTGAGAATCATAGAATACAGCAGTGAACGCACTGTAAAGACACTGGGGTCTGAGTGGCCAACCAGCTGCAGAACTCAACTAATTGGAAAAATTCCAATCTGTCCTTTTTTGCTCACCTTTGTATAGAGACAGCCCTGGTGAGGAAGGTGAATAACTTGTTGGCAGGGTTACAATATGACTCTGGTACACTAGCAGTCCCAAACTACAGCCTTGGAAGGGTGTGTTCTATAGACTCTGCTGGGAGAGTAAAATTAAACAAAACACTAATTCAGCTTAAATGTACCTTGCTGAATGTGAACTTTTTTAAGAAAAAATGGCCATTTCATAAAATGAACATTTCAGATATGTGGGACTTTGTATTATCATTTCACAGTGATAGTGATGTTGGTATGTATAGCTAATTGAAGTTATTGTTCGTTTTATTTCTCTCCCCCAATTTAAAATGTTATTTATCTTGCTAATGTTAACCCTCTGACACCGTCCCTAAGATTGTCTACTTTAGGTGGGATGGCATTAGGACCAGTATGGTTTTTTATTTTTTGTTGTTGAAGGACGTAACCTTCACTGTGTTTTGCTTACTATTCTCTGCTTTAGAATACAAGTTTGTTGATTCAAAATATAAATCTTTCAGTGAATATGTTAACTTTTCTACTTGCAAACCACTTACCTTTTGCAACGAATTCTAGTAAAGATAGACTGTAGTAATGGATTTCTACTTATTATATTTTTTACAATACATTATTTGGACTGCTAAACTCAATATATTTTACATGTGTTGTATATTGCAATATTGATAGTTATTTTTTTAAATGACACAGTTAAGTAATTCAAATGGTTTATAAAAAATTGTTTCTTAGAATATAAAAAAAGTTTTTCTATCCCAGGAAAATGGGCAAAAATACCATCTTCTTTAGGCATGATAATTGTAATACAGCATTAGTGCAAGAATCGCATCTAATTGAAAGTGAAACAGAGAACCTTGAAAGAGGTTGGGTGGGTCATGTATAAGCATCCTGTTATAACTCTAAACTGAGAGGCACGTTAATTCTGATTAGCAAGCGTTTACAATTTGATTTAATTGATTTGGTACTAGATGACGACGGGCAGATTTATAGCCATTAATATCAGATTGTTTGATAAACAGTTGATAGTAGCAAACGTTTATGCACCCAACACTAATCAAGCAGTTTTTTTTAACACTGGTTTTTATCATTTGAGCAAATGGGGAGATGCACCTATAATATTAGGTGGAGATTTTAATGCAGTTATGGATGAATATGTGGATGAGATCTATTTTTCCGAAATATAAAAAAGATAAACACAACACAACACTTAAAAATATATGTAAACAACTGGATCTTGTAGATATATGGAGAGCTTTTAACCATTCATAGAGAATTCTTTTTTTTCCTCTGCACATATAACATTTTCAAGAATAGATTTTTTTTGTTTCAAATTCTATAGCAAAGACATATTAAAATTCCAAAATTGATGTAATTCACACTTCTGACCATGCGTAATATCAGTCACAAAGAAGTCATCATTTTACAAGCACAGGCAAAGCAAATGGAGATTTAATAACACTTTTGTTAATGATCTCATATTTGCAGATTTCATTAAAATGCAAATAGTTGATTTTTTAACAGAACTCCTGAAATTTCTCCAGATATTTTATGGGATACCCTTAAAGCTTTTACTCGAGGCAGAATTATACTCTGCAAAAAAACAAACAAATCAGCCATATTAGCTCTAGAAAATAGCATTAGAGAAGCTGAAGGCAAGTTTCATTCTGATCATTCTTCTAACTACACAGAACTGTTTAAGATTAAATTCCAGTTAAATAACATACTAAAACCCAGATAACTGAATTTAAACTTGAGAGAATCAAACGGCGTTACCATTTTTTTGGAGAGAAATGTGGAAAACTTTTGTCTCAATCATTAGGGAAGATTGAAAAAATCTCGTCATGTACCAGCATCAAAACAAAAGAATCTCGTCATATACCAGCTATCAAAAAAAAAAAAAAAAAAAAAAAGAAAATATAATACCTGGCCCTGAAGAGATTAATAATACATTCAGATCATTCAATGGCAAATTGTACACTTCTGAAAAAAATCCAACAATTGAAGAAATAAATAGCTTCTTTAACAATCTGAGGTTACTAAATCTTAGACAGACACGAGATGCTGGATGCTCCATTTACTTTAAAAGAAATGAGGCAAGTAATTCTCTGCCCAATGGGAAAGCATCTGGAGAGGACAGTTTCTCTATAGAATTCTAGAAAATTAATCAATCAAGTTTTGTCCCGTATTTTGTTAGAAACCTGTAAGTATGCATTTCAAACTAAAACTCTCCCTGAGTCAATGCATTTAGCAAATATTACTCTTACCTCAAAACCAAAAAGACCTTTTAGATTGTAGAAGTTATAGACCAATATCGCTTGTATAGTGCGATTTTGTAATAGATGACATCATACATCCTGCTCATGTAGGTTTTTTGAAAAACAGGTTTTCGACAAAACATATTCGTAACTTGTTAACTTTAACTTTATCAAACAAAAGTAGTGATGGTCCTATGACGGCTGTTTCTCTAGATGTTGAAAAAGCATTTGATAAATGAGTGGAATTTCTTATTTTCTGCTTTGGAAAATTTTGGTTTTGGGGTAAATTTTCAGAAATTGCTCAAAATATTGTATAACAGGCCTCTTGCTAGAATCGTCACAGGTGGGGTTACATCTGATCCAATTAGAAAGGGGTTTCCATCAGGGATGTATCTCCATTGCTATTTATAATTGGATTAGAACCTTTAGCTGCTCACAGCAGGCAAAATGACAGAATTCAAGGAATAGGCGCCCCTAATTCTCGTCAAAAAAAATATGCCTTATGCAGATGATATCCTGTTAACAATACAAAAAAATGAGTCAGATTCATTGCCAGTAACATCTGATACAATATCACAATATGGAAATTTGTCTGGATAGTATATAAATTGGGTAAAATCTGAAGCTCTCCCGATATCTAAATCCTGTTTTCCTTCACAACTAAAACAATATAACTTTACTTGGACCAGTAATGGAATTAAGTATTTATGAATAGTTATTAATAGAAATATGACCATTAAATTAAATATTATACCTGTGATAAATAAAACAAAAGTTAAATTGAAAACATGGAATAAATCACAACTCTCAATCTGGGGAAGAAGAGACATTATGAAAACGGCAATAATGCCAGTTATAGCATATCCCCTTTCAATGATTCCTTTAGGAATTCCAAACTGGTATTTCAAGCAAATTAACACTTTATTTTCACATTTGTTATGGAATTGGAAAAACCTAGGCTCAAAATAGGCAAACTCTTTTGTAGCAATGCAAATGGTGGTTTAGACATACGAAACATGTATTGGTATCACCTCTCCTATCAAAGTAGGTTTATAAAGCATGGCTTTTCACCAACTTATGCTAAAGATCCAAGTGGGATTTGTTAACTACAAAATTTAATTGGAAAAGTAATTTGTCAAGATGTAGCAATGCATGGCCCACCCAACTTCCACAGATTCCATCTTCCATAGATTCCACCCTATATTATCTCAATGTCACTTGCTTTTTAAAAGGACTGCAAGTTTAATAAACTCAGGTAAAATGCTATATAGGCCTTCTGGGTTATGGAACAATCCATCCATTTCTTTCAATAGGAAAACTATTTATGATGTTGATTGGAAGCAAGGTATAACTGTAATTGGTGATTTATATTTTAATGGTATTCATATTTATATTTCCCCTCACTTAGATTGTTAAAAGATCAATGTACGATTCCATTGCACACATCTAGAATGTATAATCATATTAAATATGCTTTAATGAAATTGCTAGACAAGAATCTTTCTTTTCCAAAAATGAGACCTTTGAAATATTCTTGACTAATAGCAGAAATTATATACACACTGCATCAAAAATGTATGCTTTTATCAGAGATAATATCCTTAGAGTCTGTAAAGTAAAAAATGCTTACAGGTTACATTCTCAGGAGAAAGACTGGTCCAACATATGTAAGACTGTTAAAAGTTCATTTATCAATGTAAAATTAAGATCAATTCAATTTAAAATTGTTTTAATAGAATATATTATACTCCTGTCAAACTACTTAGGTGCAATGTCTTAATCTAATAATTGTTGGCCTTGCAATGAAGAGAACGGCTCACTTGTCCATATGTTATGGACCTGTACAAAATGAAGCTTATATTGGGAACATATATTCAATCATATATCCAGTATTTTAGGTTTTTGTTTGAATAAATCACCCTAAATGGCTTTGCTTGTTCTTACTGAATACCACAACTTAAACAGAGTTCTAACCCAGTTAGTGTTAAGTATGTTACTTACTGCTAAAAAACCTATAATGTTGCAATGGAAAGAAAATGAAACACCACCACTTACTGTGTGGAAAAACATAACACTGGATGTTCTACTATTAGAAAAAACACACTATAGTTTGGAGGGAATTAAATGTAAATATAAAATACTTTGGTCAGATGCAATCAAATACTTAACTATTGCTGACATGTAATTCTCAAGAGACTTATTTATTTAAATTGCAATGTGTTGTATTTATTATCTAATTTTTTTAAGACACTATGCTTTTTTTGTACTATATTTTGTATTATTATTATTATACAGTGTGGCAATTTGTTTAGTACTGTATTTTAAGGTAAAGATCAATTGTATTGTATGTGTGTTTTGTTTATGTGTTTTAAATTAATAAAATCTTAATCTGAAAAAATATGTCTCACGTGTTTTAAATGCAATAATCCTGGACAGACTGGTCCTGAACATCTGGCCTGTGATTAATTAGAAAAAAAAGGCATAGCGGTCACAGTCACAGATGTGTATAATTAGGTTCATATATTAACCTGGAATGAATCAGTCTCACTTCCCCACTAGAGTGGTCCCTGGTCTTAAATAGCATTTAACTACTAAATAAACGCTTAGCTTTGTTCATAAATACATACATATTTCTATTTAGAACACACGTTGCAGTTACTGAGAGTCAGTGCACACAGCATGGGGGTTTGGGGTTCCGATTGTATGCTAACAGTTACTTATAGAATAAACATTATTTTGTGATTAAGCAGAGTTGAAATAAATGAGACAACGGCAAGTCAAACAAGATGCAACACTGTTTCCATATCACCGAATAACTTTCTTCAGCGGTGTGAATTAAAGTACAATTAGCAACTTGCAACATTTACTAACCAATTTGCAAGTTACGAGAAAAGAAAAAAAAATGAAAACATCGCTAAAACTTCGCAGAACTGCGAAATATAAACCATTTTGCAAGTTGTAAAAAAAAAAAGAGGGGGGGGGGGGGGGGGGGGGGGATTAATTAATGTATTCATATAGGCTACCCAATACATGTTCACAGATGCAAATCCGTTAAAAAAATAAATAATAATAATAAATAATTAATTAATTAATAAATTAATAAATAAATAAATAAAACTTTTCACTGCTACAATTAATATTGGCATTACTTACAATTAATGATCTGGCATTACCCTTAAATGAATAAATGTCTGTCTGGGAATGAATGAATGAATAAATAAATAAATAACTTCGTTTGATCAACGTTTGTCAGCTCCCCCCGAGTTGGAACTTTAAAACAGCTGTCTAAGCAAATTTGTGAAGTCCGAAAACTGCAAAAACCAAAACAAAGTAAATATGTATTTAAAAATAGGAAAAAAAAAGAAATGCAATCTTACCCGCTGTCAGAGTTCCACACATAATGTAAAGAATTAACGAAGTAGTCCAAATGTCCATGTGAGACTTCGTAGTGCAGAAGTATTCCATGTTTCTGTCAAGCACAAGAACAGCATCTAGCGGAATTTAACGTGTTTTTTTTTTTTTTTTTTTTTTTTGTTTTCCAAAAAAAAAAAAACTTTAGTTATCAAACACCGCCACATACAACTATACTAAAATACATCGTTTGAAACTGTAACGAGGAACAGCGGAGCAAGAGATGTTTGGGAAGCAGGCTACACAAACACGGGATATTTAATTGTGAGGCAGACTCAGATTTCTGTTTACGCTTTGCACCAGTGGAAGGAAGCACACTTGACTTTTTACGTCACGTAGGGTTTATTTAAGTTTTAGGAGGCGGGATTCTTTCCCCCTGCGTTTTCAGACGCTTTTGGAATTAGACTGTGCATGAATACACTACGACTCAAACGTATTAACATACAGAGCAACATTCATTTATATACGACATAACTAACACGCTGCATGTGCCGTATCATTTACTTATAGGTTGAATATTTCGTTATTTTCGAACAGTAACGTGATTGTATTCGCGACCATTTGTATGAATTCAGTTTTGTTAAAAATAAGTACGTTTGACAAAACCCTTTTCATACGATGCACATATTAGTGTGATTGGATGCTCGACTTTAAAGTTGATGTTTTTTTTTTTTTTTTTTTAATAACTTAATCTTATTATTAGTTTCTGTTTTGGTTCAAATGTCTCACATCACAACTCTCATCATTTTAGAATGATGCTGTACCACTGTATATCAACCAACCTCTGTTAGACCTTAAAATCTATACATTATTTTCATATTACCATATTAGTGTACAGTACCTTATAATAGCTATGCACACAACACCATAATATCTGACCTGGCCCACAGGAAGAATGACAAAAAGGACTTGGCACATACAGGGTTAATTACCCACCTGTTTCTGCCAGATAACCACATGACAGTGTGTGGAATATGGCACCTGGTTGGGTTTGCAATAAGCCAGCTTGTCTTATCATCAGTTACCTCATTAGCTCAAAAACAAATAGGAGCCTCTATGGAACCACTCTGTCCACCTGAGGAGCTGGAGTTACTGTGTAAAGCTGGATACAAAAAGAAATGAAGAGTCATAGGCTGCCAAGGTGATAGTCAGAGAGCAGTACTGCTGTAGACCTGTAATAACACTACTGCCTGAAAAGGGCACTCTTAGGGTTACATGGTTGATGTATTTTTGTTTCAGGAAATGTTAAAATGTTTCTTGTCCTAGTTCACCATAAAAGAAAACAGCTTAGATATATTATTTATTTATCCAGTCTATTGCCCCCATCAAAACCCCATTCTCTAAATATCTGGGTGCCCTTGAGCACTTCAAAAAATAAGGAGAATAACCCGCAAGATGTCAATCAAATTCTGTGTTGGACCTTACCTGTTATCTTGTCACAGGTGACATCGAACCAGGTATTATATGTACTAAGACACTGGATCCTTTTGCATGGAGAACTTCAGTGGCTAGGGTGCACGGCTCCTCGATTGATTCAGATTCGGTTGTATTAAGTTTGCCCACAGATGATGCAGAGCAAACTATAAGCTGGGTGCCTGCTGATATGAAAAATAGTGAGTTTTGGCCCCCTACTGTATTCTGGATGAATGGCATCCCTAGTAAAGTGGCTCTGTGTGAACAACAGGAAATGAATACAAGAAATATGTATAGATCTAGAATGCTTGTGGAAGGCAAAGAGTTAGTTCTGAGTAATGACATGAGAACTAAACCTCACCTCCGAATGTGTGGATGTGATAGATGCAGGGGTGATTCATTCCTAGCCGGGCCTAAGCCATGTCCAGCCTGCAGTCATGTAGCAAGACACTGTAGGTTTCTGTTTGAATGTAGTGATTCAGAGGGGTTCTCTTTCTCTCATTTGAAAGTGAATCCACGAGATGTAAAAAGAATTGTATGTATGGATTGTGAGGGAACAGGTCACTTATTAAAATGGGCACATCTGGGCAAATTAGAATGTAAAGAAGGTGTCCCTACTAAGCGTGTACAAGTGTCTTGTAGATACGACATCAAGGCCATAGTGACCCACACCTGTGATGCGAGACGATGGATTCAAGGGCCCATTGTCGTGTTCGCTGAGCCTGCCCGAGTTGAACCAGAGACCGAGGTGGAGTCTTGCTGGGAGCGAGCTGAAATCCTGGACAAGGACTGGAGAACTTAAAGTGAAATGTATTAATGTAATGATATGTGCTATAATCTTTTGTAGTATTTGTATAATCTTTTAGTTTGGAAAATTATAATCTTTTGTAGTATTTGTATAATCTTTTAGTTTGGAAAATTATAATCTTTTGTAGTGTTTGTATAATCTTTTAGTTTGGGAAATTATGTGAATGTGTAATCAAAAGTAATGTTTAATGCTACTTTAATCAATAATTGTGAAAATCATGCATTCTTTAGGTATAAAATGATGCCGTAAGAAACTGGTATAAAATAGTGTAGTAAGAAACTGGTATAATTTGATACATAGCCAGCTTTTGGGCAGTGGCCAGTCTTTGAGCAGTTTCTTATCAAGATGGGCTTCATTCCCAGAATTAAAAGACAAGTTTCTGTAGCACTTTTTTACTGTGTGAAGTAGGATGAAGTAGAATTTTGTATAGTATGCTTGCCTTAAGAAGTAGTATGAACAATAGCCTAAAATGCGCACACATGCTTAAACACTGCCTGTTATGATAAAATGTATAAAAACTGTTTCACATTTAAACAACTATGGGGTTTCTCTTAGTTCATCTCTTCTACTCCTATATTGGGAAGTTGGGGAATGGAGAAGATGAATGGAATGAAATACCTGATGTGCTTATTATGATGTTGAAATATAAAAAAGGGTAATTTTAAGAAAAAGAATAGATGGGTTTTAAGAAAGTAAAAACTTTATAACTTGTGAGCCTGTCTTGAAGTCGTGCCAGAAAGTAAAGGGATAGTTGGCACAAAGAGCGGAGTTCTCTTATCGAACAGCGTCAAGGTTAGAGTGTCTTCTCGCCATAGAAAAATTAGGAGGAACCTTGACTATCGCTGGAAATTGGAAAGCTAAGCGCACAACTGGCAAATTGGTTTTAGCTGGTTTTTGTGCAGCTGAAAAAATAAGAGATCATTCGCAGTTTAGCTGAGTTCGTCTAACTGTTCTATGGGTATTCCTAACAGCATGAACTTAGTTAAAACTACTGAATTCGTGCTGTTGGAAGGCTTATGGAATAGTATTACACTTGGACAAACAGAGTGTTTATGAAGAGAAACTCTATATTGAAAGAAAACATAAGACAAAAGTTCCCTATAATGTCTGCTAAACACACCAAGAAAGAGGGAAAACTAATTAGCAGAAATAAAATAAGAAAAAGAGATACTTAAGTAATCAGTTACATATAATCAACTTATAACATTTGAGACACTTTTTGAAGTATGATTCAGACCTGGGAAATATATTAATTCTAACAGATATATTTGCTTGTAATAAGACAAAATAGTAACTTGCACTCACATTTCAATAGAGACCTTGCAAATAAATAGCCGAAAGGTGAGACAGGTCATTGATCGAGAAGCAAGTGGGTTTTTCTCTGTTACAAGCTGTCCTCCCAAATTATAATAATAAAATAGTATCAATGACACAAGTACATTTAACTAATAGTGTTGTATATATTTCAAACAACACTTATATACTCAACAATAACATTAGTGTTGCATATATTTTAAACAACACTTATATATTCGACAATAACATTAGTGTTGCATATATTTTAAACAACACTTATATACTCGACAATAACATTAGTGTTGTATATATTTTGAACAACACTTATATATTCAACATAATATTTTATTTGTTTTACATAACTTTTTAGATAGAGGAGGGGTCGAGAGATGAGCTGGTGAGATCATGATCGGGTGTGTGGACCAGGTGTTATATTTCTATTAATTGTTGGCACAAGGCTCTAAATTTTTAGGCTGTTGTGTGCCAAAAAGATAAGAATTGGACTTGATAAAGATTCTCCATGTATTCCTATGGAGACGAATCCTATAAAAACTCACACTTTTCGCAAAGGGGTACCACAATCAAGACCTTTGCTTGACAGGGTGAAGTGGTCCATCACTTGCAGATCTCCACCAGACTGATTCCTTTGTTCACGCTACTTATCCTTATAATAGGAGGTAAGCATATTACTAACATTATTATATCTTACATGTATTGGTTGCATTGCTATAGGGTTTTGAAACTATGTTTTGGTTTTAAGAGAGTGTTATATTGAATGAAACTGAAATATAGAAGTGGGTGCTTATAAACTGCTTGTGTTGGAATTTGGAGGTCTGATCAACCTACCTTTTTCCAAATATTAAAAGCATTTTAATAAACCGAAGGAGCATTGCTCTGATTCGTAAAACTTAAAATAACTGAGTCTTGAGTGTCTTTCTTTTCGATTAAATAAAGGTTATATGAACATACTTACAGCTCGTCCAGTGCTCGAACATAAACCACTAGGGGTTTATAACATCTCTGTCCTCCTAACGTCTCCCCTGAGTTAAGAGTGTGCAGAGTAAATAGAAAATAAATAAGACTGAATAAAAAGAGTACGTGAAAATCTGCAAAACGCAGCAGACGTGACAAATGAGTCATGGATTTGAAGAGCTCACTTATCTATTCAGAGATTGCATGGTATTTTATAAGCAAGTGGTCTGAGCTTGGAAAATTAATCAGGAAACCCCAGAGCACCACAAACCAGCACAGGCTGATCCTTTTCAGGTGTATGATTGAGATCTGTTTCAATTGTTGTGGCCAAGGGGATATGTGAAAATCACTGTAATCACAGAAGCTCAATGGAAGGGGTACACAGTAGCTTGTCACAAAGTGTTGGAAAGGAGTGCTCATAATTACTTTACCACCACAAGTGACTCAGCATTGTTATTTTCCTAGTAGGACAATGTAAAATGAGTAATGGGCTAAACACTGCAGGTAACACAACATGGAAGTACTTCACACTACAGTAAGTCTGAAAAAATACAATCTGATGTGCACTGCCTGAGTCATTCTGAGGTAGGGCTCAAAATATGTTGCTAGTTAAAGGGCTTATCTATTAATTATGTGCTTCCGTTCACTGTGCAGTTTTGAAAGAACCACATGTTATACCAAATGTATTTTCATTTTCGCCTTCAGTGCCTTTCTTTCATGTCATTAACCAACCACCTGCTTCCCCCTAATGACTGGCGTGCTTTTCCGACGGTGACATGCTTTGACACAAAGGCATTGCTGAGGTGACATGAGGAAGGAGAAGTGTTTACCTGACAGTAAACCTGGCATAGTACCAGATATCATTTTTAAAATGAAAATACATTTCCTCTCTCATGTGCTTATAAAACTGTACCATAGTGACAGCATAATAAAGCACGATGAAAACACAGCTACTCATGGTATGGTAAAACATATTTTAAAAAAACGTGGCAAACCATGATATGGTAATGTCATAGTATTAGCAGGAGAAAATAATTGGAAAGTGCACATTTACTGTAGTAAAATTATGAGGGTACATGGAATTATTTTACTTGCTACAGCCCCTTTTAATGGTACAATTCTTATAATGTATACATTTAAGATATACATACTTCAAACGATTTGAATATGATATACGTGGCAGAATCCAATTTCAATTTGGACTAATGAGGACCTCTAGTGGTTGACTTGAAATCATACACTAACTAGTTTTTGTTTTCATCAATGCAAACTATAAAAGAGCCGTGGCAAATCACAAGTTTCAGGCTTTTCATCCCAGTGCTGTGTTCGTTGCAATAATTTAAATGAGTTATTTACATATATACCGTATACAGACAGTTACAGCAGACCCAGGGCCGTTGCAATATAGAGAAAAAATGTATGCAAAAGGCTGAGTTCCGCTATCTTGCCCAGGCTGAACCACAGCGCCCAGTCATAGACTGCGGTCAAGCTATCAGACAGATTTGAAAGATATCAGCCAGTTCTGAAATGCCGGTCAAGCTGTAGAACACTTATCTCGCAATCAGACGCTTAACTTGTATAGATAGTTTCTCTATTTAAATTTAAGCAGTGAAATTCTTCATTCCAGATTTAGAACTGCACTGGAATAAAACGAGCAATGAAATGCACTTTCATCCATTTTCAAAAGGAATGAAAATTTTTATATTTAATAAGTATGAAATAAATCTCACTATTAGCTTATTGTACCACTGTCAAAAGACGATTCTATGTTGTTTAAATTATTGAGAGAAGACATTTTTGCTGCTTACTATTAAAATGTATTTGACCAAAAACGTGTGTGTGTGTGTGTGGGGGGGGTTTGGTGTTGGACCCCCCTTATTTCACTGCACAAGTGTTGTACCCATGTCCCTCTCTCATATATCAAAGTATGATGTAATTTTACTGTAGCTTTTTACTTACAGCAAGCACAATATCAATTTTTAATATCCATTGGGGTATGTAAACTTTCAACTACAACTAATTTTCCATATGCACAAAAAGCTTATTTCTCTCAAATTTTGTGCACAAATTTGTTTCCATCCCTGTTAGTGAGTGTTGGAAAACATGGATTGAGAATTGATAAGGGGTTTGCTACGCATGTGGATTAGCAGAGCTATACTGGTGTTCTTTTCTGAAAAGAGACTAATATTGCAGATAGCAGACTGTTTGGTTCAAATTGCATGTACTGCTAACCATTGATAGAGACGATGCGTCTACAAACTCTTGCCCAACAATGACTGCAAGCTAACGAGATAACAATGCTGTGGACTAGAAGGGAACAGGCTCTAGACTTCAGAGAGATCAAAAGAGATAATCCCACTGGCATCAAAGGGGGTCGCAAGGAGATAACAAAAGGCAGATGTATGGACCTTTTGTCTCCAGGAGTGTGAAGAATGCACTGAGTTCAGAGGTTGTCACACTAGACCACACACACAGACACACACACATTAACACTCGCACAATAAATTAAATTACCTTGACCATTGGTTAATGTCAGAGAAAGGGGAGGTGGACCATCTATACAGAAGGGTATTTAATGTCACGCAAACATTGTAATTTTGAGTGTTGTTTGTCCTGTACCTGGGACCAGACTCCCTGCATATTTCAATAAACCTGGCAACTGACTGAAGAAAAGGACTCTGTGCATTTTCTTGAATCTACTTACTCACCATCTATTTTTTAAGTACTTCAGTGAGCATTTCTCCTTTGCCAAGATAATCCATCCACCTGACAGATGTGGCATATCAAGAAGCTGATTAAACAGCATTACACAGGTGCACCTTGTGCTGGGGACAATAAAAGCCCACTCTAAAATGTGCAGTTTTGTTACACAACACAATGCCACAGATGTCTCAAGTTTTGAGGGAGCGTGCAATTGGCATGCTGACTGCAGGAATGTCTACCACAGCTGTTGCCAGAGAACTGAATGTTCATTTCTCTACCATAAGCTGCATTCAACATCGTTTTAGAGAATTTGGCAGTACGTCCAACCGGCCTCACAACCACAGACCACGTGTAGCCACGCCAGCCCAGGACTTCCACTTCCGGCTTCTTCACCTGCTGGATCGTCTGAGACCAGCCACTCGATAGCTGATGAAACTGTGGGTTTGCACAACTGCAGAATTTCTGCACAAACTGTCAGAAATCATCTCAGGAAAGTTCATCTGCATGCTTGTCTTCCTCACCAGGGTCTTGACCTGACTGCAGTTTGGCATCATGACCGACTTCAGTGGGCAAATGCTTACCTTCGATGGCCACTGGCATGCTGGAGAAGTGTGCTCTTCATGGATGAATCCTGGTTTCAACTGTACCGGGCAGATGGCGTCGTGTGGGCGAGAGGTTTGCTGATGTCAATATTGTGAACCATGAGTGCCCCATGGTGGCGGTGGTATGGGCAGGCATAAGCTATGGACAATGAACACATTTGCATTTTATCGATGGCAGTTTGAATGCACAGAGATACCGTGACGAGATCCTGAGGCCCATTGTCGTGCCATTCATCCGCCGCCATCACCTCATGTTTCAGCATGATAATGCACGGCCCCATGTCGCAAGGATCTGTACACAATTCCTGGAAGCTGAAAATGTTCCAGTTCTTCCATGGCATGCATACTCACCAGTCATGTCACCCACTGAGCATGTTTGGGATGCTCTGGATCGACGTGTACGACAGCGTGTTCCAGTTCATGCCAATATCCAGCAACTTCGCACAGCCATTGAAGAGGAGTGGGACAACATCCCACAGGCCACAATCAACAGCCTGATCAACTCTATGCGAAGGAGATGTGTCGCGCTGCATGAGGCAAATGGTGGTCACACCAGATACTGACTGGTTTTCTGATCCATTCTCCTACCTTTTTTTTTTAAGATATCTGTGACCAACAGATGCATATCTGTATTCCCAGTCATGTGAAATCCATAGATTAGGGCCTAATGAATTTATTTCAATTGACTGATTTCCTTATATGAACTGCAACTCAGTAAAATCTTAAAAAGCCTCCCTGCTAAGCCAATTGTTTAATTTAATTGTTTTGTTAATTGTTTTCTTTAATTATTATCACCTGCACCTGGCAATTATTGTAAATTAGAGCCAGGTGCAGGTACAATGCACCTTCCATTGATTGAGTAGACTGTGCCCACAGGGATATTTGGAGACTTTGATATTTTTTGTACCCTTCTCCTGATCTGTGCTTTTCAATGACTTTATCCCTGACTTGCTTGAAAGCTCCTTGGTATTCATGGTTGAGTCTTTGCTTGAAATTCACTACCTGACCAAGGAACCTTACAGAGACAGATGTTTTTATTCTGAAATCATGAGAACCACTAATATGTGTGGCTGTTAAGGTCACTTTGTGCACCTGCATTAATTTAGGTTTGCCACAGCAAAGGGTTTGAATACTTATGCAATCATGACTTTTCCATTTGTACTTCATATTAATTATCTATTTCTTTCTTTTAGTTTTTGCTTTGAATGTGTGCAGTAGGTTGTGTATATAATACATGTTAATTCCTACTTCAAATTGTCATGACTGCAAGCCTTAAAGCAACAAAATGTGAAAACTGTGAGAGGGTCTCAATACTTTTGCAAGGCACTGCATATATATATGCACTGCTTTTTGCATTTTTCTTGTCTCAATCGTGCTTTACAGCCATTTAAAGGCATTTAATGACCTTTCTATTCATACCCGCACCCCCACGTTGAGAAGCACTGGGTACATGTGATGGTCTCGCCACCACAACAATGCACAGTTCACCCTGAGTTGCCGTGATCACAAGCTCTTGAAGACCCTGATGAACGAGAACCAAAGACCGCTAAACGACAAGCCTGACCTCCCCCCACCCAAACCAAGCAGCATCAACAACAGTCAAAGCAACACAACAGCAGAAAACACCAGTGAAGCACTGGAGTATAAACCACTGACACTAAGACATCGATACACGTTGTAACCCCTGAATGTGTCGAAGACTGTTGCACAGCAGTGTTTCTATAGGGAAGTTAGCGCTTTTGAGCAAATTATTATTGTGTTTTTGTTTTAATTTATTTTCAAAAAGCAATAGTAACTTTACTTTAATATATGATAATTTTGTGTACAACTGTAGGTGCCAATCTTCATAGATAGCATATAACGGCTATAGGGCTAAAATTGTCTTACTGTAAAAAACCTACAGTAAAATTGTATCATACTTGCGAGACGGACATGTGTACAACACATCTGCAGTGAAATTAGGGAGGTCCTGTGGAAGGTTTTTGTACTACTGTAGGTGCCAATCTGCAAAAGTGACCTATAATGATTATAGGGCTGATATTGGGATTACTGTAAGTAAAAAAAAAAAAAAAAAAGCTAAGGTAAAATTAAATAACACTTTCATATATGAGGGAAGTGTGTACAACACACACACACACACACACACACACACACACACACACACACACACACACACACAACATAGTATCATCATTTGATGCGCAGCAACACAGCACAGACGCTCACTGTAATGATTATGAGAAGTGGGTAAACGCTATGTCGCCCAAATTAAAAGTGAGTAAACGCCGTGTACCTGCCTGTACCATCGACTACATCACTGGGATGAATATACAATTTCTAAATAGAGTTTAAACTTTGAACAAACCCCCTTCTATTTGGGGTTCCCGTTTTTTTGTCTTTTTTTTTTTTGAGGTGGCAACCGCACACTCATACTATATTAAAACATATTAATTTATGTTATGAACTTTATGTTATGAATTTATTATGCTCATCGTGCTTCACACGTCTTTCTATTAAGTACGCCTTACTTCTTATATTTCACATTTATCCAGTAGGTGGCACTGTTATATATAAGATATTGTGTATGACTTTTAATATTAGATATTTTGTATGAGTTAAATGAAAATCCCAGCATCCATTTAAAATGTATTATAACTGATGATCACGAGATTTATATAATTGGATAAATAATACATTTAAATAAAATGCATTTTGCTTCTCATTTCCTCTTAAATGACAGCTGTCTGGTTCAGTACCACCAGCCTTTCCCTTGGATACAGTGCTTTCATTTATTTTCAATTGCTGTGTGATGATGATGTGCTTAGCCCAGTCATAATTAGATGAAGTGTCACGTAGTTGCACAGTTCTGAAAACAGAATAGTGGTGTAGTAAATCGTAAATAAATGTCAAACCTTTTATCACAGCATGGAGCCAGAACAAGTACATACCTGGTG
The DNA here is from genome assembly GCF_017654505.1 of Polyodon spathula. Taxonomy (NCBI): domain Eukaryota; kingdom Metazoa; phylum Chordata; class Actinopteri; order Acipenseriformes; family Polyodontidae; genus Polyodon; species Polyodon spathula. The sequence continues at coordinate 5,911,035 of NC_054539.1, read as the reverse complement.
TTCCTTTTCTTTCACTCTGCCTGTTGCTTGAACTATTAATGTAATTCCCCCAAAAGCCTTTTCTTAACTAAAAAGATAACCAAGGTTACATTAAAGAACACTGGCTAATCAACAATACTTTGAATGATGAAGGCCCACGCATTGACCAATCAGATTAAAGGAAATCTAATCACTGTTTAATCCTCAATGCCTTTTCAAGGTAAAATGTTATCTGAATGACATATAAAAATTATCAGGCACACTAAAGAAAAAAAACAAGAAACATTATGTGCTGGAGGAGAGAATGTATATATATATATATATATATATATATATATATATATATATATATATATATATATATATATATATATATATATATATATATATATAGTACTGTGCAAAAGTTTTAGGCAGGTGTGAAAAAATGCTGTAAAGTAAGAATGCTTTCAAAAATAGACATGTTAATAGGTTATATTTATCAATTAACTAAATGTAAAGTGAGTGAACAGAAGTAATATCTAAATCAAATCCATATTTGGTGTGACCTCCCTTTGCCTTAAAAACAGCATCAATTCTTCTAGGTACACAAGGATAAAGTCAAGGATTTTGTAGGCATACAGTCAGGTGTATGATTAAACAATTATACCAAACAGGTGCTAATGATCACCAATTCAATATGTAGGTTGAAACACAATCATTAACTGAAACAGAAACAGCTGTGTAGGAGGAATAAAACTGGGTGAGGAACTGCCAAACTCAGCTAACAAGGTGAGGTTGCTGAAGACAGTTTACTGTCAAAAGTCATACACCATGGCAAGACTGAGCACAGCAACAAGACACAAAGTAGTTATACTGCATCAGCAAGGTCTCTCCCAGGCAGCGTTGAGGACCGTAGACGCAGTGGTCAGCCAAGGAAACTTACTGCAGCAGATGAAGGACACATCATGCTTACTTCCCTTCACAATCGGAAGATGTACAGCAATGCCATCAGCTCAGAATTGGCAGAAAACAGTGAGACCCTGGTACACCCATCTACTGTCTGGAGAAGTCTGGTCAGAAGTGGCCTTCATGGAAGATTTGCGGCCAAAAAGCCATACCTCCGACGTGGAAACAAGGCCAAGCGACTCAACTATATATGAAAACGCAGGAACTGTGGTGCAGAAAAATAGCAGCAGGTGCTCTGGACTGATGAGTCAAAATTTGAAATATTTGACTGTAGCAGAAGGCAGTTTGTTCGCCGAAGGGCTGGAGAGTGGTACACGAATGAATGTCTGCAGGCAACAGTGAAGCATGGTCGAGGTTCCTTGCAAGTTTGGGGCTGCATTTCTGCAAATGGAGTTGGGGATTTGCTCAGAATTAATGGTCTCCTCAATGCTGAGAAGTACAGGCAGATATTTATCCATCATGCAATACCATCAGGGAGGCATCTGATTGGCCCCAAATTTATTCTGCAGCATGACAACGACCTCAAACATACAACGAAAGTCATTAAGAACTATCTTCAGTGTAAAAAAGAACAAGGAGTCCTGGAAGTGATGGTATGGCCCCCACAGAGCCCTGATCTCAACATCATCGAGTCTGTCTGGGATTACATGAAGAGAGAGAAGCAACTGAGGCTGCCTAAATCCACAGAAGAACTGTGGTTAGTTCTCCAAGATGAACTGAATTGATGCTGTTTTGAAGGCAAAGGGTGGTCACACAAAATATTGATTTGATGTAGCTTTTTCTTCTGTTCACTCACTTTGTATTTTGTTAATTGATAAATGTAAACTATTACCATGTCTATTTTTGAAATCATTCTTACTTTATAGCATTTTTTCACACCTGCCTAAAACTTTTGCACAGTACTGTATATATATATATATATATATATATATATATATATATATATATATATATTATATATATATATATATTAAGAAGCCAAAAAAGTAATTGAAAGTCAATTTCGGTATCAACTGTACATGATTTTGACAACAAACATTTCAATGTCAAAATGTTCAGAGAACAGCCTCTTCAGTCTTTTATTGGTTTTGAACAGGATAATAACCCTAACTTTGTGTTCTCAGTCAAGGAGAAAAATTGAGGGACCGAGATCAAAGATATACTGACATGGACTACTTTATTACTGGAAGAAATGTCTCACATAATTCGCTGGATCACTCTGTACAGAAAACCTTGCTAGAGTAATATCTTCAGTTAGCACGTTCCAACTCCGGCAACTTTCATTAGGCAACATGCAGATCCTAAAATTAGCAGACTGAAAATGAAGTGCTGTGGTACATTATATCTGCTTACAGACATGTGTCACCAGAAAAACACAATCACAAGAGTTTTGATATTTCTTTAATGCACAATAGATACGTGTTGGTGACCTCCCAAGATGGCAGCTTCAAGCATCACAACTCCCTCTATATTCTTTTCAAAGGTGAGTCCACGGGTCTTTTTAAGATCTGTCCTGGTGCTACTTTTTCCTGTTCAGTCTGAAATCTGTTTAAGCTAAAATTCAAAATAAAGAAAATACTGTAATGTAAGGCATTAAACAGCACAGGGAAAATTACAAACTCCTCTGAGGTCTTAACATAGAGCATTGTTTTTTGGTATTAAGTAGTACAATTAACAATAAGCAACTAGAAATATGCAGATGCCGGGGGATCAAATTCATTTCAGTACAGGCTTACTCCCTTTTTTTGTAATATCCCCAATATCCAGCAACAGTACTTATTGCATGTACACACACAACATTATTTTATTTTAAATATAATTTAATAAAAATTTGCACCAGCAAGCAAACTTTTTAAAAAAAATGTGGATGTCTTTTTTAAAAAAATTTATTCACATTCTTTGCAAAACAGTTCTTCCTGTCTACCCGGGGAAGGCTGGCAGCTGAAAGCTGTCATTTTTAACACAGCCCGTGAACTCCTGTTAGCCGTTAGCGAGCTGCCGTTCTTCCGAGAATAATAGATGGACAACTTGTACGTATTGGCCTCTGTTTTACAGCACCCAAACCAGCTCATCAGGACACAAAGGTCCCTTCTAAAGGCTTTAGTGAAAATGGCATACATGAAAGGGTTTGCACAGGAATTAATGGGATAAAACAAAACCAACAGTATCTTAGAGTTTGTCACTGTGATCAAAGGGACCTTGAAGGCTGCTGAAATGGCAAAGAAAGATATGGGCGCCATGCAGGTGAAGTCTGTGAAGATGAGCACCGCCATCCTTTTGGCAATCTTTGTGTCTGTATTCCTGGCAACAAGCTCTGGGTTCTTTACCGCCAGGTAGATTTTGATATAACAGACACAGATAATGACAAAGGCGAGGACATTTATAAGCAGAATTACAATGATATAGGCCTGAGAGACTGACGTTTCAATGTCCATTGGCAAGCAGATGCTGACCTTCCTGTAACTGCTGACCCCCAAAAGAGGCAGAAACGCCATCGTGATAGAGAAGATCCAGCCACCCAGCATTATCAGCACTGCATGCCTTAGGCAGAGCTTGCGCTCCAGCTGCATGGCATAGGTGATCGTGTGCCACCTCTCCAGGGTGATGACAGTCAGCGTGTATACAGAGAGCTCACTGGCAAACACTGTGAAAAACCCAGCCGAGCTGCACCCAGGGCCGGTCTGCCACTCTATCGCGTAGTGGTTATACTGACTTCTCGTTCTGTAGTCCACCGTGGCGATCAGGAGCAGATAGACTCCCATGCAGAAGTCAGCAAAGGCAAGGTTGCACATCAGAAACCGTGGGACAGTGAGCTTGTGCTGGCTGGTCATGAAAACCAGCAGCACGGTCAGGTTGCCCATGATGGCGAGGAGGTTGATAAACCAGATGAGGACTCGCAGGAAAGCATACCCCATGATATCTTCACAAGGGTTAAAGGCGTCGGGTTCAGGGGTGCACTGGAGTTTTATTTCAGTCTGGCAAAAGTCTAATTCTGGATAATGGAAATCCAACATTTCCAGCTCTTCCTCTGAAAAAGTGGAGAAATTCTCTGTTGGGGATCTGGACTCCGAGGTAATGGGGAACTGAGTCACCACAGGTGAGCTGGATCGTCCATTTGTTGGGATTGAAATGCTGTAAAGAAAACAATTAAAGAATGTATTGAAAGTAATTAATTAATAAGACTCATTTATTATGACTGACTCCTTTTTTGTTACATGGTTCCTTTTGCAGTCACCAGCCCTTTATATAGATGCAACCATTTTGGTGAGATCACAACCTTCTAGAAATTATCATGTATTCCTGTATAGAAAAAAGCAATAACAGCAGCAATCAAAACAATTTCCTATAAAGTCTTATTAGCACATTACTCACTATTCTGACATGCTTCTCTCCTCTTCACACTGTCTGGATAGGTTAGTCCAACTAGCAATCAAAGAACTCTGCCTGGGTAAAAGTAGGTACAAAAGCAAACATTATTTTCAGAGAACCCAGATCACATTTAACGAAGTATAGCCAGAAACATTGAAAGGGAGTGGTACAATTCCAATAAATAAAAACAAAAATAGACTGAACCCCCCATCGACCATTTACTCTTGAAGAAAATGTGAGCTAGGCTCTACAGAATTATTGAATAATTGAATTCCAATTAGTAAATATTCTAACATATCACTATATACAGCTCTGGTTAAAAGTTTTGCATTACCTAGAATTTCGGAATTGAGACTTCTCGTTAAGTATATGGAAAAATACAAAGCTGTATGTAATTCAATATTTTAACATAACATTATTCAGCAGTATTCATTTGACTTTATGAAGGAAAATAAGTTAATTCTATAGGGGGATGCAAACCTTTTGGCCAGAGCTGTGTATAAAAGGCATATTGTATTTTTGCACAAATATACAAGAATAGGTACTCAATGAAACCATTTCAAATCATTGTTAGACTGTTCTCTTGTGAAAGCGTGAAGTATTTATAAGACGAATAACTGGTTAGCATTCTTACGTTTTGATTCTCCAATTCTGAAGGGCACAGCAGTGGCTCGGGTATGTTAAATAAGCTTCGTGTAGATTGACAAATACACTAAAAGGCGGTAATTTCTTCAGGGAGTAAGAAGAACGAGCAATCAGTATATGGACAGACTCCAGTCCACAGGTGGGAAGGTATTCTAGTGCTGTCGAGGAAACATCTCTGTAAAACAGTGGAAATGCCTGCTTTTTGATGTTACTACAGGAAAGCAAGCACATTTTACAGGATGTAGAGCAACTGCATATACTGTATTGTTTAGAATAAATCATGTGCCCTTTTACACATTTGGGGCATATTTCTGTGTGTTATATACAAGCGTTGCACTTTGTACAAGGGATACAACCCGTGGGTGTTCAGTCGTGTGTGATATACATAGGGCACACATGATACACAGTCACGGTTTCAAAAATGTACAGAATTGTATGTGACCGCTCAGCCATGGTCACTGCCTCTCCTTCAAGAAGGGGTAATACATTGTTTCTGACTTTATGGCCTAAAATTGCAAGCACAAAAATACTCCAAATAAAGCACAACACGTACTTGATATTTCTTTTTCAAACATCAATCCTATGTTTCAACCAAAAGTAGAAGAATATGTCTGACTTACAATACATCTGGCCCCGTGGCCCCTTTTAGCGCATCTCTGTGCATTACTCGGAGGTGTTTATTATCTTTCAGCTCCCTGTGAAAAGAGGATTTGCCACACATAGTTTATTTTACAATATCATTTTAGCATCTCCCCAATGTCAGGAGCAAATAAACACATTGTGGAAACAGTATAGATGTAACACTAGTACTGAGCGACTCATAATATGATTTTAGCAATCTATGAAGCGTGTGTCATAGGACTTACTAAAAATAAATCAAGCTGGCAAAAAAGTCATCCAAAGTTTCAACAAAAAAACTTTAGCAGTAAAACATTTTTTTTTTTTTTTTTTTACAGATAATGCCAATTGTTTGAGGTATATTTTTTGTCCACAGCATGAAATAGCTGAAATGCCTTCTTTATATATTGATCGGAAACCAAGCAAAAGGCAATTAAATACTGAAATAAGTCATTATAGTTTAAAAGCATACATACAATGTATCAAGCTTTGTCCCATTGAAGGCGTGGCTTTGTATTTCCCTTAAGCCATTGTTACATAGTTTCCTATGGAAAACAAAAGAAACACAAATACATTATAACTTGTCTGCAAATTCAATGCAAAGCTTTGATATTTTGGGCTGTGTTAATGATCTAAACCATTAAAATAGACTGAGGTGCCTGAAAATGCTTTGTTTTAAACTGCTTAAGGAACCTACATACTGTTTTTTTTTATTTTTCATAGATAATAATCTCAATAATAACTCACATTGTTACACTCTCCTTGGCCAGTCCCAAAAAGGCATTGGGTGGAATTGCTTTTATGTGTAAGTTGTCTCTAATTTCCCTGTCAGGAAAAAAAAAAAAAACATTTTTGTAAATAAATGTAATTTGGCAGAAATATAAATGTAACATGCAAAAGTAACACTTACAGAAAAAAGTTGGACACAGCAGAAAATATCTTTGTTAGGTCAGGGAATGTTCGTATTCCAGTGTTACAAATGCTCCTGTAGAATAACAAAGGGTTTGTGATGAACACCAGTAGCTGCAATGTGAACCTAGAAAGGGTTGGACAATTAAAGAAATGTACAGCACATTCACTCTGTGAATAGACTATCATTCACGTATTCTATTTATAATGCTAGCTAAGCCCTGTCATGTATTCTGTAATATATCTATATCTATAGCTACAGCTACAGTGCCTATAGAAGTATTCATCACCCCCCCCCCCCCCACCCCCCCCCCCCCCCCCCCCCCCCACCGCACATGTGTACAAAAGTGTCAAACAACACATTTGTTGTGTTACAACATGAATCTTGATGCAATCATGAGCATTCGTTTAAGCATTTAAGCATTTAAGCATTCAACACTTTTACTGTGTGAAAAAATGGGGATGGGGGTGGGGAGGGGGGGGGATCAAATGAATTACAGATAAAAACCTGTAAAGTCTTCATTAAATAAGAATTCACCCCAACTCCTAAATAAGCTCTTCAGAATGCCTTCAGAATTCACACAATAAGTTAAATGGAGTCCATCTGTGTGCAATAAAAGTGGTTCACATGATTTCAGATTAAATACACCTGTCTCTGTAAGGTCCCACAGTTGGGTGGTGCATTCAAAGCAAAGATACTAACATGAAGACCAAGAGCTTTCAAAATAACACCGGGATAAAGTTATGGAAAGGCACAGATCAGAAGAGGGGTATAAAAAGATTTCAAAGGCATTGAATATCCCTTGGAACACAGTCAAGTCAATCATTAAGAAGTGGAAGGTATACGGCACCACCCAGAATCTGCTTAGAGCAGGCTATCCTCCCAAACTGAGCAGCCGGGTAAGAAGGGCATTGGTCAGAGAAGCCACCAAGAGGCCAATGACAGCTCTGAAAGACCTACAGCATTCCATGGCTGAGATGGGAGAAACTGTCCATGTGTCAACAATAGCTGAGGTACTCCACAAATCTGGCCTGTATGGAACAGTGGCAAGAAGGAAGAGCCATTTCTGAAAAAAAGCCTATATGCATAATAGCATATTAAACAAGTAAGAAATGAAATATTTAAAATATCCCGCTGCTACAAATTCCCTTTGGTGACCGGTTGAATCTGTTTTCACTGTATAAAGGCTAACTCCGATTATTGAAAATGACAATAGCAACAAGATCTCAAAATGAAATCAATTCTGTTCAGATTATCTCACAGGTATCTTAACTTCGGAAGATCCTTGAATGCTTCTTGAGTAATGTCCACCAGGCTTTTAGTGTTCTGGATTGAGCTATTGAAAAAAAAAAGAACAAAAATGAATGGCAGTGTAGAGTACCTGTTCATTCACCAGTTCAATGTGTCATCTTTACCAGATCCTGTAAGCGACTGTGACTATCATGAAAGCTGTGGTTTTGCTCATTTTGAAAGACATTGAATTAGCTCTGTTTTGGATGTGTCAAACTGCATTATCTTTCTACACATCCAAACCTCAATATCCGTTAGACAATCAGACGCTGCTGAAGCAGTGGAAGCATTTATTTTAAAAATAAGGTTGTTATGACATTTGTGGGATATGTAACTAAAATGTGTCCCTGGTGTATTAGTTTAAACACATTATTGTGAATAAAGCTATTGAAAGGTTTTGGTCATTTCCACTGTCCACTGTATTATCTACTGGATGAAGTGATACACTGTTCATTCAAGATTAACATGTTTCAACATAATAACCTTAGCAAGCAGTGCAGACACATGGCAAGTGTCCAGATACTGGGATAGTGACTATGTTGTATTCGTCAAGAAACATATTCAGTGTACTAAACCATCTAACGACATGATGCTTTCCTAGATGAGGCAACTCTATATTTCCTCCCGAAAGTCAAAGTAGTATTAAATGCACAATTGTTCTTACTTACATTTCTGACAGGTTGTGAAGGCTATTGAAGGCACGAGATTCTATTCTTTCAAGTAAGTCACTTTGAGAGATCTCACTGAAATCAAATGAAATGCAGTTGCATAGTTAGCAAGCTTGTTTTGGAGTCTCCATTATATGATGTTGTCTATGTGTGTATTCTTTCTATACATTACAAAGCAGAAAACGATCAGAATACAAGAAGACGACATCTTTCACACTACAGCACTGTACTGTTAAATGTCTTTTAGCAATCCAATTGTTCTGAGATATTAGTATTATGATTCAGGGTTCAGATACCAACATGCTGTTTGCTGTTCCAAAAGAACCGTCTCTGTTTGTGGATTAGACAGACAGTGTTGTTTTTTTTTTAATTGCTAAACTGTACTGGAGAGAGCTCCTTTACAAAAGAAGATGGACTTTTTTTCTTTGCCATTTACTTTCAAAGTTTTTTCTACTTATGAATATTAGTCCTTATTCAAATATCAAATATTTTTTAGTGTAATGGTGATTGTTTGTTATTTGATATCATTGTGTCGATTAACTCCAATGCAGTGTCAGCCCCCACCCTCAAACAAGGTTGCTATGGTGCTTGTATTAAGTTAGGAAAACTGTAATTATTAATAAAAATGAACAGAGAGCATTAAGATCACAAAAAGCCCTGTAAAGATCCTAAAGGAAACGTGTATGTCTATCCTACATTAGTACATGTTATAGAATCTCACACCCGTTCTAACAGTATGGAAATTAGGCACCCACAACAACTTATTCTAGTACAGTGGTTCTTAAACTCCTTCTACTCTCAAGTGACTGGTTTGCTGCGCCCCCCCTCCCCCCCTTAATATATCCCCTTATTAATATATTATAGAAACACATCTATATGCAGATTTATAACAAGTACCTCTCTTGAGTGGGTTCTTTGATTTCTCTTGCACAGGCTTTTTTTTTTTTTCTTTTTAAAGATCTAATAAGAAATCTAATAATTTGTAACATGGTGTATTTTTCTTGCAAAAAATACCAAGGGCTTGTTTCAGTCAATTACCCTTACTGTGCTATTGAAAATAAATTAAATATGAATTAATTGACTATTTGCAGTCAACAGCGCGCATGAATCAGATTAGATCTGCTTATATTACAATTTTTATAGTTTTGATACTTTCTGATGTGTTTTCATTGGTTTCACAAAACCAATTAGTATCACACCTCCCATATTCCATACCCCTCCCCTTACAGGGCACTATTCTCCCATATTGCCAGTTTTGCTATGGGAATTGACCAGCAATTTTCTATCCTCTGGCTAAAATTACAAACTCCTCAATCAGTTTGTTGACTGAGAATCTACATTTCAATCTATAAATGCTAGCTACTAAAGCCATTAAAGACTTAAGCACCACAGTCAAAAAATTTCAGTTAACTGGTATTTAATTATGACAGTGGGTGCCTGTAGATAGTGCCGGGATCATGACGTTCAATAAAGTGTCAGTCATCTTTCACTCACTGCGCAAGAGTAAACGCATGAAACACGCTGCACATACTTACATTCTAAACACGCTGCACATACTTACATTCTAAACACGCTGCACATACTTACATTCTAAACACGCTGCACATACTTACATTCTAAACACACTGCACATACTTACATTCTAAACACGCTGCTTAGTCCTTCAAAAGCAAGGCTAGGAATAACTTTTAAAGGGAGATGGGTCAATGTTCTGGAAAAAAGAACAGAACAGAAGACAACACTTAATTGCAATAGATATGCTTTTTTGTGCACTTAATGTGCACAAATGTGTATATGTATTAATATTAATGTAGTACTGCAATGACAAGTGCCCCAGCTCTCTACTCACTCATACCATGCAAAGGAAATGGATATGAATTGCTGCTACTACCGGGATAACCATGCTGGACAGAAACCAGAAGCTCAATAGAAAATTGGAGAGTTGGTATTTAACATCTAGATGTTATTAGATAAAAGGACTGATGTGCAGCACCTGGAATAAAGTGTTCTCAGCATCATGTGATATACAGATGTGGAAATGAACAGACTGACAGACACCCCCCCATATATCCCAAGATATAAAACTCTCAGTAATTCATGCCAAGTAATGTTAATACCAAGTTATATCATAATTGGATAAGCAGTGTTGTAGGTACATGGAAAAGTGTGACACACTGAGGTACTGACAAATCTACAACCAGTACCATTATAACCATTATATCACTGTCTTTCCTTTCCCTGCTGGGGACAATAAGAGACCTTAGAAATATTTAGCACCCCCTAAATGAAATGCCTGACATATTCCTGATTTTGTGTTGACATGATGATATTGGGATATTACCAATAGCCTGAATCCTCACAATCTAAATCCTAGTCAGTGGCACTGGAAGAATTTTTAAAGTGAGGGTGCTGCAAGCCATTGAAATGAACTGTAACCCCCAGCACCCCTAGCTCCAGCGCTCCTGATCCCAGTAACCTGGACGAGACATGCCATATAGACCTGGAAAGAATATCCATTCCTACAATTCGTTTGCTACATGACGAGAACATCAGAAATAAGAAACCACTATAACAGTCTAACTGAGTAGGATTCATCATATCTTTTATTTAGTTATTTTATGGAAAATAAACAACACATTCACTGACTTATTGTGCATCTTACTGTTTTTCACAAGTCCATCAGGTAGTTTCATTTTTAACTGTGCTGTTTCTGACTGGTTGACTGTGAGAACTGCAGCATGTTTTTCTAAGTTACTGACTCTGTGCTTTAGAAATAAGCATGATCTCCTTATATAGCTGTGTGCTGTGAAGCAGTCACCCTGTTCCATCTTATCCAGTTCCATCTCTTTTCTAGCTTGTGACTGAAGAAGTATGCTGCATCTTGCATTCTTTTGACTTCAAAATTATGTATTTTCCTCTCAATGAAACAATTTAGATAGCTATCTTGTGAACTGTAATCTTAATCTAGTTCAATAAGGTTATGGGGGTAGTTTCTCTTTTACTGTGAAAACATTGCCTTACTTATACAATGATTTTCAGCAGAACAACCCTGCTAGCAGTCAACTCAAAGAAAGTTTAATCAAACCACTCTAGAGAGCAAGGACATCACCCTACTTCTTTCCACAACTTAATTATATACATAGTACGTACAAAGATATTAAGAGACTCTTCATTTTATTTTGTTCAGGCTATTAATTATAAAAAACACATGTTTTGAAATACCATAATCCTGCTATTATTTAAAAGCTTAACAGTTAACAATGTTCATTAATGAAGGTATTTAGATATATAATGATCAATCACACTTATGGGTTTTGATTGATTGAAAAATAGATGGATTGATTCATCTTGTCTACCTGAGTGCATTATCATAAAACTTGAAAAATGGTGGAGGGTACTAAAGACCACAGGTAACTTTCAAATACATGTAAGCAAGCAACTATTTTCAAACTTTCAAATTACATATAAGTAAATGTATGTAAAGTAAAGTTAGCTGGCATTATGAAACTGTAAACAGCAATTGTAATTGTTTTTCAATAAAATATCACTAGCAAACAGGTGTGATTTAATCGATCAATAGGAAATGTCAAGATTAAAACCCATAATATGTATGTGACTCTGTATATGATACAGCTTGCTCACTACCAGCACTATTAGTTATCACTATCAGTAATTACTATCAGTTATCACTATCTGTTATCACAATCGGTTATCACTATCGATTATCACTATGAATTATCACGATCGGTTATCACTATCAGTAATCACTATCAGTTGCTTCTGACTGCAGTTATTTTTATGGGGATAGTTTTCCATTCCTAAACATGGGGGACATAGCGACCCTAGTATTCTTAATTGAAGTTGCAGTCTGTGAATCAGACGCTATGATTAGTTAGCTCTCATTTGTGGCACAATTGTTTTTAATCAGTCAATCAATAAATAAATAAATACTTTATGTATAGAGCACCTTTCATACAAAATGCATATCAAAGCGCTGTCAAAACAGAAGAAAATCACAATACAATTCATAAGTATAGAAATTAAAGAAAAACAGAGTTTACAATTCTGTTTCAAAGCTAATATAAAAAAAAAAAAAAAATGTTTTCAATTTTGACTTAAAGTTATCAGCTGATGTAGCACTTCTGCTATGAGATGGCAATGCATTCCACGATCTGGAAGCACAGTGACTGCAAGCACTCTCTCCCTTCCTTTTTGTGTACACCTGTGGGAGGCACAGCAGGCCTGCATCAGCTGATCTTAAAGCATGTGAATGCATATATGTGATAGGTACATACTTTAATAGCAGAATCTAGGAAGATGGTTCATTTCATGCTGCATGTCTCTACTTTAGACATCATGAAGTTCACCTTTCTGCCGTTTGCAACCACAATCATTTTTTAATTTTCATGAACGTTTACATTTTTGGCTTCATCCAGTGAAATAATTTGACATTAAAATATTGAGTAAAAGGAGAAATATCTGATAAGCAGTATGGATGCAGTCAATTTTTAATCTTTAACATGGAAATGTGAAGCGGTATACTTCACACAATAAAAACCAGGACCTCCACAGAAAAGAAGAAACAAAAAAAAGGAACTGCAGAAATCCCATCATTCTTATGTAAAACGAGTCATATATTCCAGTATTGTGACTCCATTCATGAGATTACATGCTCATTCAAGGCCTTTACTGCAAATACACCCTATCACAACCTGCTCAATGAGGCACAGAGTGATACTGATATGTGAAAGTACTGAAAGTACACCTTTGAACATCTGTTAAGATAAGGAGTCTGGGCATAGAGCTTTCCAATAAAAAATCTAACCTCTTTTCCGGCATACAAGCAACACATAGATGACTACTGTACCTACAGCAATATATCCTATATGGCATTGCTTTCACTGATCCATCAAACAGGTTTTATCATCTTAATACAAACTGTTCTGTTTATATACAAGCTTGCATTAAATAATATCAAAGCATGTATCAAATTACTGCTACACCTGGACAATGTTTTAGTTCATCTAAAGAACAGCTTTAACCCTAAACGTATTTACTAGCTTTACATTAGTAATATTTTTTACATATCTTGCAATGAGTGTTTTGTGGTTATGGATTACAAGGTTAAAGTATATGATGCCTCTGCTCTCATGAAAGCTGTTTAGACCAGACTACTTATTGACTTTTGGAGCACTTGTGTCTAATGAACTCATTAAGATGTGTGTGGCAGTAAAGGGGTTCAGAACAACATATGCTTTCCTTTTTTTTTCAAGAACTGGCTTTGACTGGGTAATGTGGTTCACTGGGAAAGAATGTGGAGAAAAAACAAACTGTTGAATCTTTATTATTTAAAGTTTTCCATTGATATTAAAATGCAGTATGAAGTGTATTTCTTTTAATAGCCAGTAATTCATATTACTGACTAGAGAAAACCTGAATATTTATAGCTGTGGAGGATCCAAATCTCTACAGGCACTAATTAAATGAAAAGGCAAATGAAACTGATTACAGACAGCTGTGTCAACAGAGGACATACATGCAGTTCTGTGCCATGTCTTTTTATTTATTACAAAAGGTTGCATTTTTGCAGCTAAGTAAACTTCAAGAGCTTGGTCTTTATTATTTGTATCACCTGTTATTTCTTGCTAATGACGTCTGATGTAATTCAATACTGAACAAAAATCAAATCTCTTGCTCTATATAAATTTCCAGCATAAATTGCTATCGTTTGTCTCTTGCTGTTCCACCCACAGATGCCAGCACCTCTTTCTTTATGCAAGTATCACATGTATTGCGTCATGTGGGAATCTCGAGCATTCTCGTTTCTGCTTATTTTAAAAATGACTATATCAGAAAGATATCATGCAATGGAAACCAAATCATAGTTAAGGATTTTTCTAGATCCCAGTACAAATATCACCCTGTGTATATAATCTACAACACAGTTCTAAAACATTTTCTTTCTATGTTTATTAATAGCTCAATCTGAGTGCAATCGTCGTTTTTTTGTGTTTTAGAACAAGCTAGTATGTTGTGTGTAGGGTTAATAAAAGAGACATCATTTTGCACATTTGAGCAGTCTTCTCACCCAAACTGCTCAAGATATCTTATAACAATCAGACACCTTATGCCCACTGGCTCTTCCACTCCTGATCTTTCTTCCAACCCTGTTTTAAATTGTTTTCATTGAACCAATTAAACCTCCATCCAGATCCTGCAGTAATTACTTATCTATTTTTATCTGTAAAACCTGGAGTGGAATAGCTCTCCAGGACAATGTCTGGACACCAGTGATCTATGCATTGTAAAGTCTAATGTGATGTGAAAAACAAATCCTTACATTCGTAGAAGGATTACATTGAATGAAACAAGAGATGAAATGTGACTAGCACTTATAGTTCTCACTTAGTTATCATCAGTAGCAAACAAGGTGATTAGAGCAAACAAAACGTAATGAGAGATTTGGATGTTACCTCTTGCCACAAATTACAGATCCCTACATGATGCATGCCTGCAAAACCTTCTATTACTGGCTCATCTTTAATGACAGACATCACTGTGACTCTAATGTGCAATTTCATTTCTCACAACTGCACTTCTGTTATTTTCCTTTTTGGGACATCTTTTCAAAGTGTTTCCTTCATTCTTTAATTAATTCCTAAATCTAAATATTGCTGCCATTTACTTCAATTAAATAAGATCCTCCGTGTTATTTCACATATTTCTCTTTTTTTTTTTTTTTTTTTGTACTGACTAAGACTTGCAGACACTGATTGATTTTCATAACTCTGGTAGATACAGGGCTCTGTTTCAATGATAGAAAACTGTGTTTTTGCAGCACATATCCCATCAGCTGGTTTCACACACCTGGTTCAGTAGTATCAGTAACACCTGTGCTTCAACAAACTCATTACAACCCATTACAATTGCAATTATAAAGGTGACACCATGTGTGAGATGATTTATACGTGTCCCGTGCCATTATTGGGATAATAACACTGAGCTGGTGGGGAACCGCTGAAAAAAATGCCATGTGCTATTGTGACGGAGAGCAAATGAATCCTAGTCAGCAATCTTCCGACCTGTGAGGGCTCTGTAGAACTCTATAGATGGTTTGGCAGTTCATTCCAGGGTCAGTAGGAAGCTGGCCATCCAGGATGGGGGCGGGGCCACGATACCAGAAGTCATCACCTTAATACGGTATGTGATGTGTCAGTCATGGACTGGAGGATACGTGATTAGCCGTGCCACTGAAAGAGGGCGTGACTGAGGGTATTTCGAGGAAGTGGCCCAGCAATCTGTTTCTTTGGTTGGTTACTGAAGGACCCGTGAGAAAACGGATGTAATTAATAATTGTGAGTGTGATCATGTTTTTTTTTTTGTTTGTCATTCTAACTTTCTGTTTGTTCTTGATAGATGGCTAACACAATCCGGGAGCTGTTGCTTGAGGCCAGCACCCAACCCAGACTTCACTGCACTCGCGTTCATTAATAAATTGTATTGCACCACTTGCTCTTCAGCGCTCACTCTGGACTTGTGATTGTGTCAGTGTTCTGTGTGTGTTTATACTGTGTTTATTATTCCGGGACTGAACCCTGGAGTTATATCACTGAGTAATATGCATATTTGTGTATTGCCAGTCCTGTGGTTACTTTGGATTATAAATTGTCATTTCACCAGTACTTTGTTGTTTGTAAATAAACAACAGCATTTCATCACCTCTACACCTGTTGCACTACGTTATATTGAGCACTGCATCACCTATACATTTAATATATATATATATATATATAGCATAGCTGATATATAAGAAAAACAAATGAGTCCCTAGTATATATATTTGCTCTTTGATTATATATATATAGAAGAGTGATTCGTGTCAATACGTGAAACAGTCTCGATCATTCCTATATATATACTCAGGTATATTGATATATATATATATATTGGCGTGTATAGAACAGTTTAAAGCACATCAGAGAGAAAACCAGATGAGTCCTAGTTCATAATATTTGCTCTTTGTTGCTAGTCTTATCAATGAGCTGTCAAATCAACTGCAAGATACACATAAAGAGAAGCAGACTGCATTTCTCTGTAGATCGCCTTATGTTAAATTGCATTTCATAAGCTTCTGCAAATGTGCAGCACAACACAACAAAGCCAAAAGACGGCATGTACCGAGAGAGTGGCTCTATGGTGTTAACTGAAACAAGAGCATCTGTTGTTGCAACAGTGGTGCCAATATTGCAGGGTGGTAACATGACATGCAGACCAGACTAGTAAAGCAGGGAACTCATAGCTAACAGTTCTTGTGGTACCTCACTAACAGAATACACAGTTGTCAGGGACAGCATTCTTGATAAGACCCTAGTAAAACTAAGGATTATGTGCTTGGTATTACTACAAAACCTCAACATATAGTACGCACTGCCCATAAATAATATCCAGACAGTTTTGGAGCACCCTTTGTCCAAATAAGATCTTAATATTTGAAGTCCATACTCAGAGCATGTATAAATATAGTTTGCAAAGTTGGAAAAAAACTTTGTCATCATGGTGAAGGGCTACCATAAGCAACCAGGAAGGCACTGTTCACTTTTGAACCACTTTTAAGATGGTTCTCTCTTGGCTTCACTTTTCAGAGCAAGTGTACTGTGGAAACCACTGTCAATAACAGGGATTAGCCTGTGCGTCTGATGTTTCCAATGCTCTCTTCAGTAGGTCAATGAAGCAAACTTGTTTTTTAATTCTACAAGTCAATGCACACATCTGCCCTGAAAATACAGCCTGTGGGTACAGAAAGTAATGAGCTTGCTTGCATATACTCAAGCTGATGATTATTATTATTATTATTATTATTATTATTATTAATTATTATTATTATTATTATTATTATTATTATGTTATACTTAGCTTCCTTTTCATTTTATGAAGCCCCCTAGTACAAAACATCTTCTATACAATTCATAACAAAATTTCACAAAGGTTCTCAAGCGGGATGGATAATAATAACATTAACTACTGGTGTTCTCCCAGTTACATTGAACTGAAGTTATCTTTCAGCCTCATTTAAAAATGCACTGCCCTTTTACAGTTTCAATTCATATATCTTGTGCTTTGTGAACCCATCTTGGGTTTGTAGATATAAAACAGGAAAATGACTCCGCCTCATGTGTTCTCAGTTGGTTGTTTAGTTCATAGAAGCTGAAGGGTCCTTTTGGCAAAGGTCTGGTTACTGATACAGTTCAGCAAACAGAATACTAAACTGTCAATGCAGTCAGCATTCTCTAGGGAACTACATCTTTAAAAATGTGTTAGTGGACAGCTGTGGCCAACAGTTTTGTATAATTGAGATCTTTTATTTAACATCATGTACTCAATGAACGACAAAATAATATTGCTCTTTTGACAGTAGTACAGTATTTCATGTTAGATTTTGAAATGTCACATTTTTAATTTTTATCAGTTTTTCAGTTAGTATTTTGAAATGTCACAGCTTATGTAATTCAATATGTTAATGTAACATTATTTAACAAGTTTCATTCGACTTTATTAAGCAAAATTTGTTAATTCTAAAGGATGGTTAAAACCTTTTGTCCATAACTGGATATATATCAATTTAGCTGCTTCACCCCGATAGCACTGGTGGAAAGAAAATAATATTGTGAAGTTGTAACTGTTGATAGCACAAAATAGCATGGTAAGCAAATTATGAATGGAAAAAATGAATCAACAATGTTCTCTGTTATAATGCAGCAGATTATGTAGTATTATTTACAGAAAGAGTTATCGTGTTTTATCTACCATGTCCGGTTTAATACTTACCTTTTTTATTGACTTTAGTTGTTTTTTTATCGGACATAAGTGTAACAATATTACGTTCGTCTGTCTAATACGTCATAATAAAATGTAATGCCTTTCTGCACCATTACCTCACCCTGTCTGAATTTTCGTTTTTTGTAAAACACGAGTGTCACTGTTCAATTTTACGTCGTCAGTCACACTATAACCTTCTATGCCCAAAGTACCATTTTATATTTATAGTCAGGCCGTGTACATTGTTTGTGAGGAATGTGTGTAGTAAAAAAATATGTCTTTAACCATGACATGCTTACACATATTATTATTATATGATTATTAGTTAGAATTATGATTGTTGAGATACATATTAGGTATTTATAAATAAAATAAATAAATAAAAATAAATAAATAAAACAGCAATGTGGATTAAGTGTCTCCTTGAAAAAGAATTGTGTCTGTTGAATGGAACGTCTCCATTTACATAAAACAAAACCATGTAGGGCATTATCTAGCTAGTTGCTTAATAAAAAAAAAAAAAAAAAAAAAAAAAAAAAAAAAAATCATCATTTTAAATAGTAGCAATAATAAAAAACAAACAAACAAAAAAAAAGCACAGTTTCAAAATATAATTCACGAAGTGTAAACCTTGTTTGGTTTAAAAGTGCATCGAGTTGTATGCGTTCCTCTGTGAGTTGGGTACCTCAGCTATATGAGCAGCAATTGCAAATGCGATAGACAAATATTTGTGTCTATTAATTGTTTATTTAAGTATCCAATGTTTTTAAATCTATTTTAAACACATAAAATAATTAAACAGCATCACGAACCGACACATTTAGATACAATGCACACTCTTATCCTGCACATACCTGAGACAGTATAGCAGACCGCCTGTATCTGTTCAATGTGCTTGTTACTTACAGTCTCCTATATGCGTCTCTTGCAGCTGGAAGAAGAGCCTCTGTCTCTGCATTGCATCTTAGAGTCTTGTTGGTACATCGGCAGACATCTGGACACACAAGACTCAAAGAAGTCAAGGATGAATGGATGTTAACACTTAAAATAAATCTGTTTTATTTTGCCTATGTCTTACAGCTTAGTAACGCTACAATAAGTCGGAAAGAACATCTGGACACCTGGCAGATTCAAACAAGTGATTGGAAGTCGGATTTGTGGAACACTTAAACAATAAAATAACCGTTGTTACAAATGTTGAAGATCAGCGTACTGTATTTTTTTTTTTTTTTTACGCCGTGGCACGAGCCTTTGGTTTTGGCAGCCCAAAGGAACACCTTACTAAATAGTTGGGCGAGTGCACAAGCCCTCTTGATGACAAGGTCATTTATCTTTATGGATTGACGAGCTCCTTTGCATCGTGAAAACCTCGTCCGTCCGAAACTGTACCTGACCACGAATTACAACGGATTATCCCTTGGTATTGATACAACTACTAGCTACCGTAATATGTTTACCCGTTATTCAGAAACGTAGCTATTTTTGGGGCAGCTTGCCATGGATTTGGTTCTACTGTATCAAAATAATACTAAAAATAATAAAAAACAAAATAATAAATAATAGCCGCCACCAATCGTGGATGATCAATAGATCAATTCAGGAAAACATAATAATAATAATAATAATTAATAATGTGTATATTATTGTGTATACCAAGTAATCATTATTAAGGTCATCATTTTTTTCCTCTAAGAAAACCGTCTGAAAAAAAAAAAAAATATTTCAAATCGTTTTAAGTTATTAAAGGAACAAAGTCTTTTCAGAGTTTTTATCGTTCTTTTTTGAAAGTAATAGCCGTATAAATCTACATTATAGACTTTTATTATTATTTTATAATAATATGTATAATAAATAATAAATAATAATAATAATAATAAAAATAATAATAATAATAATAATAATAATGTCTATTATACTACAATATACCGGATGTAATACATCTAGGGCCGACATTATTATTTGAATATTCTTGATACAAAACTAAGAAAAGTTTTTTTTTTAAATCCAAATATACTTTAAATAAACTGAAACAGATTGAAAGTTTTTGTACATACATACAAAAAACGATTTCAGATATGGGTTGCAAAATATACATCAGTAGAAATATATGTGTAACCTATTTTACAACACACATCACACATATATATATCGTATTATATAATAGATATTATATAGGATATTATAGTATATATAAAATATAATATATATCCTAATATATAGCCACATATATCAGCAATATATATATATATATATATATATATATACACATGCACAGTGGCTTGCAAACGTATTCAGACCCCTGACCAATTTTCTCATATTACCGAATTACAAATGTAACATTGAAATTTCGTTCTGTTTGATATTTAGATATTTATAATGCTATGAATCTGAAGGAAAATGAACACAAAGAGCATTCTACAGAAGTTAGAGATAAAGTAATACAAATGCATAGATTAGGGAAAGGGTACAAAATAATATCCAAGTGTTTGGATATCCCAGTGAGCACAGTTGGATCAATAATCAAGAAGTGGAAGCTGCATCACACCACCCAGGCACTGCCAAGAAAAGGCCGTCCCTCAAAACTCAACGCTCAAACAAGAAGGAGACTTGTGAGAGAAGCCACAGAGAGGCCAACAATCACTTTGAAGGACCTACAGAGTTCAGTGGCTGGGAGTGGAGTAATGGTGCACCAGTCAACCATATCAAGAGCTCTGCATAACACTGGCCTGTATGGGAGGGTGGCAAGAAAGAAGCCGTTACTCAAAAAGTACCATCTGAAAGCACGTCTGGAGTTTACTAGAAAGCATGAGAGTGACCAGCTGCGATGTGGGAAAAGGTTTTGTGGTCAGATGAGCTTTTTGGCCAAAACACAAAGCGCTATGTGTGACGCAAACCTAACACTGCCCATGCCTCAAGATACATCATCCCTACAGTGAAGTATGGTCATGGCAGGATCATGCTGTGGGGATGCTTCTCATCAGCAGGGACTGGGCATCTTGTTACAATTGAAGGAAGAATGGATGGAGCAAAATACAGGAAAATACTGCAAGAGAATCTGCTTCAGTCTGCTAAAAAACTGAAGCTTGGGAGGAAATTCACCTTTCAGCAGGACAATGATCCCAAGCACAAGACCAGAGCAACATTGGAGTGGCTCAAGAACAAAAAGGTGAATGTCCTACAGTGGCCCAGTCAAAGTCCCATTGAGATTCTATGGCACTATTTGAAAATTGCGGTCCACAAGCGTCGTCCAACCAACCTGAACAACCTGGAGCAAATCTGCCAAGAAGAATGGGTAAAAATCACTCTGACACTGTGTGCAAAGCTGGTACATACTTACCCCAAAAGACTTAAAGCTGTTATTGCAGCGAAAGGTGTCTCTACCAAATATTCATGTGTGGGGGTTGAATACTTATGCAAGCAAGATATTTCAGTTTTTTATTTTTCTTAAAAATATTTCCCAACATAAAACCAATGTCACCTTGCAAATATTGATTTTGAGTTTAAGTGTTTTAAAATAAAATATTGAACAGAACGAAATTTTATTGTACCATTTGTAATTCAGTAATATGAGAGAATTGGTCAGGGGTCTGAATACTTTTGCAAGGCACTGTATATATATATGCGCAATGTACCAAGTGCACAAGAATCATAGTCACTTATTGCTTCAACATACACAGATAGCAGAATTCATATTTGTTTGAATGGGTTTAGGACGCCTTTATGGTAGAGGTTGAATTGTGTGTCTTTTTAAAATCCCAGAGGGGGGTGATTATTTGACTGCTGCATAAGACTTAGGGGCGAATTTAACATGTAAAAAAGAAACTGGCTCAAGAAAACATTTTCACCTGTGCGTCAGAATTTTTTTCTGTTAAAAAACATGAAATAATAACACCTCAATTCATTGCTGTAATGATGTCCTTACACTACTGACACCTATTAATAAGCTGCATGTGTTTGTGTGTGTATGTGGGGGTGGGGGTGGGGGGGGCTTTAATAAATGACATGTGGAATTAGGATGAGCTTTCTGGCTATGTAACAATAGTATTCACTCACATCATTTGGAAATAATGGTTAATATTGGACTGGCATAGTAATTGTACTGCTTTAAGAATAGTGAAGCAGAGAATTTGCCCAGTATTAATAGAAAACTAATATATAAATTCAACACTTGCCTCTGTGGGATAAGAAGCAAATGCTGGCTGGTAGGAATTATCCTTTCATGCCTATTATTTTGTGCTTTGTAGGGAGGTACCAGTCAATAACACAGTTATTAGCAACTTGGTTTTAAACACCTAATTTCAATAACTTGCAGAGAAAGTTGTATTCAGTATCAGAAAAGAAAGTGGACTATTAAATCCACAATTTTTGTTTCAGCGTGTGATAAAGTATTAAGCATAGAGAGCACAGAGCTTTGAATGAGGTTCATGCTAAAAACATTGATCAACATTATTAAGGTGCACTATACAGCAATACTTTGCATACCAGCCTTGATCGGCCAACAGCCTCTTCTTGTTTCCAAACTATTCGTATGTTCTGTCTGTGTTCAGATTAGATGTTCCGATATTCATTCTTTTTTTCTGAAGTTTATAGGACATTGTTTTGTAAAAGAAATGCAAATACAATAAAAATTGAAGAATAGGTGCAGAAAGACGAGTCTGGCTTTTTAGCGATGGGCAACTGAGAATATTTGAATACTGAGCTGAAGATTAAAATCAGCCCTAACCCTAACCATACCCCTAATTTAAAGCACGTACTCCAGTTTTACACTGGACCGTCTTTCTGTACCTTTGCCAAAAATGCAACAAAACTGCTGGATTTTTTACCTTCTGACTGATGACAAAATTGGGCGAAGGGCTATGTGTCAAATGGAGATTTGCTTTTGATTTCAGTTCATTCTTTCTGTCTTTCATTTCCAAAACCTATTCTATAGCACAATGCCCTGGAGTAGTTTGACATGATTTTTATACTGGATTTTTAATTTTTTTTTATTAAGGTGCTGGCCATGCTGATACTAACATGTGCAGGGTCAGGAGCATTGGCATGCAAATGAGGATATTTGCTTTATATGAAAGTAATCATATTGGTTAAACTCTACTTGTATCTTGTCAGAGCCTGTAATATTTAAATTAAATCTCATCAGAGGAATAATTCTCAGAATCACTTCACTGTGAGATTATTTGAGAATTTTAAGTTTTTATCTATCTGCGGTCATTGTACTGGCCCAAATCCACAAGCAATCCTTATAAAAGTTTCCCACCGTAAAAATATGGCAATGTGTGATAAAGCATTGTTAAAGTGTGGTTAAGAACAGGTAAGCATTGTAAAGCCCAGAGAGGTAAGGTAGAGCATATTCAAAAACATGGCAAACCAGAGTAAACTATGGTAAATGCATAATATAATTTGCCATGCAAAAATACCATGGTAAACTTTTCTACCTGAATATATGATGAGTACAGTGAAAACGTTAATAACAATAATAATATTTTGTATGTCGCATGACTGGCTTTGAGACCTATTTCATTATATCTTTTTACTATAACAACATTCTCGGTATTTCATTACCATTTTGCTGCAGTTTTCCAGATTTATCTCTTCTCAGAAGAAATATATTTGCCACGCACTGTAAATTCACTTAGCGTCCTGCCAGTACTGAAGATCAACACTAATATATGTTTCTCTGGAAATAATTTTAAAGTGGGGCATCTCAATAATAAAATCTGCAGGCTTGTGAGAATTTTAATGAGTATTTCAAGACAATTATTTGTTAGGGCTAGATATATTTAATAAAAAAAAAAACACCTTGAAAATAACTTTTAAAGACACACACGGGGTTGGAATTAGAGTCTTAGTTTATTTTTTATTGTACAGAAACATAATCCAATCATAAGTCTGCTCTGTCAACTCTCAAATAACCAGGGGAATGTTTGTCACACCCGTGGTGTGTGATTGCAGGATCAAAACAGAATAAAACAACCTCTCACTCAATATCTCCAGTTGTAAAACAACCACCAACTTAAGGCAGCTGTGGTAAAGCCTAAGCAAGGAACACAATTTGGAACATAAAGTCCTCAGTAAAGACAGGTCAATCTCTAACCTACCATTCTTAGATAAGGTTCTAGAGAGGTTGCAATTCAGTTACAAAAATTTCTAACTCTTAATGTTATATTTGAGAAGTTTCAGTCTTGTTTTCGTGCTGCACATAGCACTGAGACGGCCCTTGTCAGAGCTGTGAATGATCTGCTGGTAAGCTCTGATTCAGGCTTTCCATCAGTTTGAATTCTTCAAGATCTAAGTGCTTCATTTGATACTGTAGACCATTCCATCCTACTGAATAGTCTTTAAAGCACAGTGGGACTGTCTGGCCTTGTCCACAAATCTTATCTTTCTGATAGGTTTCAGTTTGTCTCTATAGGGGAGGTAAAATCAGCATTATCAGAAGTAGTCTGTGGTGTTCCACAGGGCTCCATTCTAGGTCCCTTGTTGTTCATAATATATGCTACCATTAGGTGACATTAGGTGCAGATACAGAGTGAACGTCCATTGCTATGCTGATGATACCCAGCTAGATTTGTCCCTAAAGCCAGAAATTTCTTCTGCCTGGTGTTATTTGCTACTTACAGACATCCACCATTGGATGTCACAAACCTTTCTAAAGTTGAATTCAGATAAAAACAGAGGTTATGCTGGTGGGCTCACAGAACCAACTAAAAGGAAAGGTGGGATTGCTTGAGCTCGACCCTTGCAGTCTCTCATCAAAATTTAAACTGGGGGTCATCTTTGATTCTAATCTTTCTTTGAGACTCATATTAGGGAAGTTACTAAAGCATAATTTTACCATTTGAGAAATATAGCCAAACCAACTATTTCCATATCTGATGCAGAGACTAATGCATGCCTTGTTTCATCTAGAATTGATTATTGAAATGTACTTTTTTCTGGTGTTCTAAAATGTGTGGTATCCCGCCTGTAGCTTGTTCAGAATACCGCTGCTAGAATTCTGACTAAAACCAGGAAAAGTGATCATATTACCCCTGTTCAGGCCTCTTTACACTGGCTCCATGTGCAGTGTAGAATTGATTTTAAGATTTTGCTGTTAACTTACAAGGCCCTGAATGGATTAGCACCTAGTTATTTGCAGGAGTTGCTGACCCTGTATCTTCCAAACTGCACTTTGAGAACAGCAGGGTTTGCTGTTTATTCCGAGGGTCAACAAAAGCAACAGAGGAGGGAGGGATTTTTCTTGTTGAGCTCCTAAATTATGGAATGCTCTGCCTGCGTTTGTCAGGGAAGCTGGGACCGTTACAGTTTTCAAGTCAAGCCTAAAAACGCACTTTTATAAAATGACTTTCTTATCTTAGTGGGTTTTAATGTAACTCTAAAATTGCTGCTTTTGTAATATGTGTATACTGTTATTTAAATATGTTATTTAAATGGTCTGATTGTGGCAGTTGTAAGTGTGACATACTATACAAATGTATTGTGGTTTGTTCTTTTTTCTGCTATGTACTGTACAGTGCTTTGCGATACATTTGTATGAAAAGTGCTATATAAAGTAATAAACAAATACATATTTCCAGCTGTAAAACAACTGCCCACTCAATATTTCCAGCTGAAGAACATCTTTACTGTGAAATCACTATAAAAATCCAAACAGCAGGGTCTTTTTCAAGGGCTGTTCCCTCCATTCTATGTGCTAAAATCTCCCTTTATTCAACTGCAAAAGATTCTAAATTATAATTAAGGGATATTATATATAATATATATATTAGTATATATATATTATGGGATATATATATATATCTATATACTATATTATATATATAATTAAACAACAGATTGCTAACGATTTGATTGATTATAATTTCATAATATCCTAGATATTATCCTAGATAAATAGTTATTTATTTACATGTTTTATTCATGATATTTGATTATTGATTTAAGAACATTGGTATTATTATAGAAAGACAAATATAAATTATTTAGCAGATACCTTTATCCAAGGCGACTTACAGAGACTAGGGTGTGTGAACTATGCATCAGCTGCATTGTCACTTACAACAATTTATCACACAGTCAGTCAATGGCTGAGCCTGGATTTGAACTGGGAACCTCCTCGTTCTTTAACCACTGGATCACACAGCCTCCATGTATGTTGATGAATGCTTGCTTACTTTTGAACTGTATTACTAAACTCACTTTATAAAATGTATACACTATATAACCATGTTGTGTTGTGATTGTTAGACTGTACTTCATTTTCTGGATCTTGAGTTTGGTTGGAATGGAAGTAATTAATGACTAAGAGTGCTAATTAATTAAAACCATTACACATATCAGCTAGTTACTCTTAATTGGGTATTGTAAATGTATTTACTTGTTAATTCTTCCTGCAACTATAAACTCATGTGGGCAGACTTGGTAGTTCTGTCAATCAGTAAACCAGCCAGATGTTAAAGCAGTCCAATCTTGTAGGGCAACGCCACCTACTGGATTTTAAAGGTAGTTCAGAAAGGCAGCCAAAATATGATAAAAGATGACAAAAATGATTAAATGTAAAAACAGACAAACACTAAGGTAGGCGCTGGGTGCCTAAAACAGTATTTGTTAAGAGAATATATTTTTCAGACCTAATGGATGTATTGAGTAACTAACATCTGCCGTTCTAAGTCCTAAGGTTGCATTTCTAGTTAAAAATGACAGTTCAGAGAGTTAGGTGGAGCAGTGGGCTAACTCACTTACCTTTCACATCTGGAGGCCAGAGTTCAATCATTTTAACAAGTTTACAATAGAATTCATAATTCATTCATAGGAAGCGCAATATATACACACACACACACACACACACACACACATATATATATATATATATATATATATATATATTATATATATATATATAATATATTATATATTATATATATAAACTTTATTATTATATTATGAATAAACTTTATTAACATTAATTTATAAATAATGTATGAGCTGACATGTATTTGCATTTTACAATCAATCAATTGGAGACCAATCAATCAAACTGGAGAATTTTGAAAGTAATCCTGAACTTTACTGGTAGCCAGTGCAGCTGGGCAAGATCTAGCTGCAGTCGATTGATGGCGCGTGCTGGAAGACCAGTGGTCGAAAGGAGACAAATGCATGGCAAAGTATCGCCGCATCCGGGAGGGAAAGGTAGGGATGGACTTTGGAGATGTGCAGAAGGTGGTAGAAGGAAGATTTGACCACAGAGGAGATGTGGGCATCAAAGAGAGGCTGCAGTCTTGAAGTACACCAAGGCTTCGTACAGTTTTGACCAATAGCCCAGGCTAATGTGTGTACATTAAATAAAAGTGTAGGAATTCTTTATTCTAGAAATAACCTCAAGATTGTGCTCTCTATACAGGAAGGTTACGTACATTAAAGCCAGGATGAACTTACTAGCATCTTCCAAAGTATGTTTGTGTGCAGGGTTCAGGAGGGTTTAGCCTGACGTTGGAATTCAGAGCTGTGGTTCATATAGACAGTGTATGTAGGTGTGTGATGGAACCTCTGCTGATGTCATGGCAGGTCCTTCTATCTCCTTCTCCCTGCAATATTAGGCTACACAGATGGCATGATGCCAGAACCCATGACTCTGCTGTAACATATTGTTCACCTCTGTCCTAAAAAGATGGATTGGTTCTGTCCCATCACAATTCTACAGATTATCTTTATTAAATATATTAGGACATGGACAAATTCTTGTTTTGTTGATGTTCTTTAATGTAAATTGAATGAGTTAAGCAACCTGTGAATCGACCACTTGCTTTCTTACCGTAATTCCATAGGGCATGTTCTGTACCTGGACGCAGCCATATTGCCACTGAAGCTCAGCACCTTTTTCCTGGCGGTGTTTGGCCCAGTTTAATTTGTAGTGCCACCTGTGAACAGTTTGAATATTCTTCGGTCAAAAGTGCAAAACCCTGAAGGGGCCAAAATAAGCCAATATGAGTGCAGAATACACTCGTGACTTTGTTTAACTTTTTTATAGAAAAAGTTGACACAACGAAATGGCAGGAGGGAGATAAAGAGTGAAGAGTTAAATTTAAAAAAGCAATTGTTTTAAACAGTTACTGCCAAACGCCATGGAAAAGCTGCGACGTGTCCTGAGCCTTGCAGAGGATGAAGAGCAAGGCTTAACTGCTCAGGTAGATGCACATTGTAATTCCATCGCACAGTCCAGGACGTTGGTTAGCAGAGCTGTGTTTCTGCACGGCCGATCAAAGTTTTATCATGCAACGCAGTGCGTAAGCGTTCGAGTTTGTTCCTTTTCACAACAGTGCGTTGGGGGAGAAACGCAGTTTACCTTTTTCATAATAACTGTTGTGTGCAATACGTGTTTAGTCATGGTTGGTCTCTAATTGAAAGAGAAACCATATAAGCCTTTAATATCTGTTGTTCAAACGCATTTTTATCACCGTTTGTGATTTGGTAATATTTTAATTTTTTTAGACCGTGCCATAGTCGTAGCAATATCGTTCAGGAGTTCAGATTTACTATTGTCTGCGCTGCACTCTGGGGGAAAAAGTATTCACTGTTGATACATTTCCATTTGGAAACCTTACTGTTAGTGGCTTTTTTGTACGTGTTAATAACAGAACACAGAGAGCAGGAGCGCTTCAGAGTAATATATATAATGTTTTGTTTTTTTTAATTAATGATTCATGATTTGTCTCAAGCTGTTGCCATCAGCTGTGCTTAGTGAAACGCTGCAGTGGGACAAGTTATCCACCACCTTTCCGCCATCTCACCCCCTAGACTTTCACTTTATGTAAAAAAAAATAAAGTTACACGAATAGAATACTGTTATAGGTCAGTGATAACAAAATCTATAGGGTTATTCTAATTCTGTAGTTTAATTTCTTATCCCCATAAGTTTAAGTGACTTAAAGTGACCTCGATAGTACAAACAGGACATAGCACAAATAACTAAGTAATTTGGACACAGTCAATGTTCAGAACATAATTTTTCATGGTGTGTGTGCTTTGTCATATAGGATTCAATGGGTACCAGAATGCCACTCCCACCTCACAGCTGTTGTGTCTCGATTATAAAAAATTATAGTAATTAAGATAGACCCTACATTATGTATACCATAAGCAATTAAAGAAGCACTAACAAGCTTATAAGTTCCATTCCTTTATCACTAGCAGTGTTACCACTGACCCTGTTTTCTGTAAGTATTTCAAAGACTACATTACAAATCGGAAGCTGTCACTGCTTCTTGGTACCTAAACCCTTCAGAGGTTGTGTTTCAGACTCACTAGCATGGTCTACTGTAACCGAGTAACACAGTGCTGTAATTAGTCTTCCTGCGCTGGTCTTTCTTCCAACCCTATTCAATTAAACAACTCTAAAATATTGAACTGTACTTGCACTGCAACATGGCCTGCTGACTGCAATGACCCTGTATGGTTGTATATAGTGGTCTCACGAATGATCTGAACGGCAGCTGTTTCCCTGGGGGAGAAGACCGGATGAATTAATATGCAGGGAGAGAGGATATGATTTTTAGAGCTTTAGTATAGACCTCAGCATGAATAACTTTGTGTTTTCTCCAAAGGTCCTGGATGCCTCCTCCTTAAGCTTCAGCACGAGAGTGAAGTGGTTTGTGATTTGTTTCGCTGCTGGAATTTTTTGTTCCATCCTTGTAAGTGCATCTGATTTGTAGTTGTCTCACTTGCAATACTATTGACCTACACTGTACAGTATTTAAATCTACACTCAAGGTTAAAAGGCTACATTTGTTTGAGGATTACAGTATATGGCTTGTTTTCATGCATTGGAGGTAGATTTCTATTGGTTTAGCTTTAAATGTATTTCCTACAGCAGTTAAAATGAAAGAAAACTGACCCGACACATGCTTGTAAGGGCTGAAGTGGACAGTGAAATATATTGCTTTTATTGATAATTCATGTGTGTGTGTTTTTTTTTTTTTTTTTTTTAATTATTTATTTTTACTTTTTCAAAACGTACTTTATTATATAATATAAGCCAAACGACCTGTCTAAGACAAAAGTGCCACGAAGACTTAATTACCCGACTGAAATTAAGTAATTCAAGTTTGTGTGGTGTTTTTTTTTTTTTTTTTTTAATTTTTAAATTTATTTTTACTTGTGCATGAAACACATTATTATATTCGGTTTGCTGGACAGATTCTGTTTTCAGGTGCTTCTGATGGGAGAGAGATCTTTAGAGACTGACAGAGAACAAGTAATTTGTGTACATAAACTCTTGCTGAGTTTAAAAAAACAAACAAAAAAAACAATTCTAACCAACAGGTGGCATTGCGCCATTAAAAACAAGAACAATCCAGTGGCTTCAGAAATAATCGGGTTTCTCCACGTGGTGCACTGTAATGTCATTACATGCCTGCAGTGGTCCGTGTCCTGCAGCTGTGATCTCTGCAGCATGCAGAGTGGTTTGTTTACCTCTAAACACACCTCTGTACCATGTTAGCCAAACATGATTTTTGAAATTTATTTATTTATATATAAAAACAGACTGAAGCAGGTGTGATTCAGTGTCACTGTAGAACCGCTACATTACATTGGTGGCTTTTGTTTTTATTTCAGAGTTGTGACTTATGAACTATTTACAGGTACAATAATTTCCCCATTAGCATGCAGTAGCAAACATTGTGCAACGCTAGAATGAACTGTGACCCTGTGAGCCCTTGCTTCTCTGTCTATTAAATATATCATCTGTGAATTGCCCTAGGATGTTTCTTACGTTTTCAAAGCCCACGCCTCTCTTTGTTGAGCTCTGCTGTCATTAAGTTAATCTGAGTAGCAGAGTGCTTTGTTTACCACTGTACTTATTATAATTCTTGATTGAAGTTATCGATTGTAGTGGGATTCCCCTTGCTGCAAAAAGGAGGGCATTTCCACTTCAAAACGTCTCTGAAAACATATCTAAATATGACTGATAAACTGCTGTCCACACGTATGGTGAAACCAGGCTGTGTGTGTGCTACTCCTCTTCCGCTTTCTTTCACGTATCTTCTTCTGTTAAACAGAAAGCATAACTGTACAAGCAGCATAAGTAACAAGCAGTTTCTTCCTTTTTGAAAGAAGACGTTTTATCCTATAACTTTGTGTCACTTTAATTCTAGAATCGAATATTCTGCAAAAGCTGAGCGTTTAGCTACAAGAGCTAATGTACTAGAGACAGCATTGGTTGGAGTGATTTTATTGTATTTCAGGGGGCTGGAGCTGGGGCTCCTCCTTTGTCATCCTACTAAAATATGTCAGTCAACCTTTAAATTGCCTGTCAATAGCCCTATTTAAACTAACCAGCTTCCTAATTCTTTTCCTGCTTTTCAGTTTCCTCCATCCTCCCTTCCTCCTCCACTTTGCTGCGTCACCTGTGCAACGGTCCCCTCTGGGGGCAAGTGAAGCTCACTTCCCAACCGTAGAGGCCGACAATGTCGTCTTATCCTCCGAGAGAAAGGTTCCTGCTGGTCAGAGGGGAACCCTGGCCAAAACTTTAACCACATTTCATCTTGGTTAGATGACTCAGTAAGCCAGGGAGACCTCAGTTCGTCCTCAATCTTTCCTTCATTTCCCCTTGGGAGAAGTTCCTCATTTAATGGCCTTGGAGGTCGATCGGTTCGGCCTCACCTCGATGAGTAGTCAAGGAGAAAACCCTGTTCTGTTGCTAAAGTCACAAGAGTTAGTCTTTATTCTAGTAGCCCTTTTACGCAGGCCTGCCTCCTGCCTCGTGATAGAACAATTGACAAAGGATTTCTGTTCTGCCACGTACTCAGCTTCTTGAACGTCACAATGAGCGCTGAACAAAATGACGAAGTGCTGCCTGGAACCGGTTACAATAGACAAGTGTGTTTACTGTAGGAATACACTAGCTAGCTGTCATAAGCAGTATAGAGGAAAATCTCTTCATCTATACTTGCATTAAGATGGCGTGACTGCTTGCACATGCTGTTCGTTCTAAGCTTTACTGGATAGATGTGTTTTGCTTGTTTTTTTCTTAAAAGCTCAATAACTTAGTGCAATGCAAATTGGTTTGATACCGAATATTGCTTATGCACACACAGCGTTCTTCGTTGTGTCCCTTAAGTCAAAAACATGTACGCAAGTGTCAAGAATTTATGGCTTTGTTGTAGTTTGGCAAGATCTGATGGACAGTAATGTAAAATTACCTGTCATGTCCTTAAAACAGATTTTAGAACTGTTTCAAGCTGTCTCAGTTCTGCTGTAGCTCAGTGAAAGACACCTTTGTTTTTTGTTTTGTTTTTCTCATTAATCCTGAATCATTTTGCAGTGTTGCAATAAGGAAGTAGCCAGTAATAAAAGGGAGGTTGATAGGGGAGAAGATCTATTTTAAAAGGGCCTTCACCTTTCCAAATCCCACTTCTTGTTTGCAGGTCAGTCAGCCAGTCATGAGTCACAGTTACTGTATACCTGGTGGTTTGGTTTCTTTGGCCTTGGGCCAATACAATGAACTATTGATCCTAGTAACCAGACCCAACTTGCTTGAGGTCTGTGTGCTTTTCTCTGGATACGCTTCTAAGTGTTTACGCTCCATGCTCCATGTTTGTTTTGTTTTCCTCGGTTAGATAATATCAAGGAGGATTAATGGAGGGGTTTGGCGTTGGGCTGTTTTATGTGAAGAAATGTTTTTTTTTAAATGTTTTTATTGTGAATTGAGTGGGCCTTCCGATATATATATACAGTAAGCTTGCATTGCAGAAGCACCAACTGCAATGAACAAAGCTTTAACAGTCACCTTTCCAAGTAGGCTATCAGTCACATTTTACTACTACTAAAAATATTAATATTAATAATAATATGAACTTACGCTTGACAAGTGAACCCAGAGATTGGTTATGCCTCCATGATACGAGTCGGTTGCACAGTTTGCATTCAAATTATTTTTTTGGTCATCTGGGCATTTAACAATAAAATCCCAAACAGCAGAGGGGTTTTCAGACATTTCTTTCAATGCAGCTTCCACTGTACAGCGCTTTGCTTCTAGTTAACACAAGCTGGAGGGTTTTTTTAAATTAAAATTATTAGTGTTAGTGTATATTTTGTATGTTTCAAACATGTTCCACCATAGCACTTCTCTTACAATGTCTTGTACACAAGATATTCACTACATATTTTACTGAAGCATTACAGCCACTAGAGGTATGAGCCCACTGCTTAGATACCCTGCTTCATACATGGCAGTGGCGCCATATAGAGTTGTATGTAATGTACCGTGCCGTGAAAAAGTATTTGCCCCCTGTCTGATTTTCTACATTTTTCACATTGAATTTCGTCAGATCTTTTTGTGGGTTGTAGTAGTATGTAGAGGGAGTCTGAGAGAAAAAATGACACCAAAGTTTGGTGATTCTTTCATTTGTTTGGTGTACAAGGTAGTCAAACATGCAATCTTCAGGTGTGAAAAAGTTGTTGCCCCCCTAGTTAACTCAACACAATTAAAGGAATAATTATGGTCAGCTGTTTGAATACTTTGGTTAACAGTCAGGTCTGATTTGGGCCAGCCTTGCCTAATATAAATCTGACTAACTTTGGCCTTTACCATCAGACTGAAGTTGTCAGCACACAGGTTCTAGAGGCACATCACACACGATCAAAAGAAATTCCTGACCTCCGGAAAAAAAGTTGTTGATGCCTATCAGTCTGGAAAGGGTTACAAAGCCACTTCTAAGGCTCGGGGGCTCCACCAAACCACAGTCAGAGTCATATTGTCTAAATGGAGAAAGTTTGGAACAGTAGTGAGTCTTTCCGGGAATGGCCGTCCTGCCAAAATCTCTCCAAGAGCAAGGCGTAAAATCATTCAGGAAGTCACAAAGAACCCAGAACAACATCCAGGGATTTGCAGACCTCTCTAGCCCTGGCTAAGGTCAGTGTTCATGACTCCACCATCAGAAAGACACTGGGCAAAAATGGGATTCATGGCAGAGTAGCAAGGCAGAAACCACCTCTCACTAAGAAGAACATGAATGCTTGTCTCAAGTTTGCCAAAAAGCACCTGGATGATCCTCAAGAGTTCTGGATAATGTTCTATGGACAGATGAGTCAAAAGTGGAACTTTTTGGCCAACATGGGCCCCGTTATGTCTGTCAAAAACTAAAAACTGCACTCCACAGCAAGAAATAGTGTCATGATTTGGGGATGACCTGGACAACTTGCCATCGTTGAAGGAACCATGAATTCTGCTCTGAATTCTACAAGAGAATGTCAGACCATCCATCCGTGGCTGAAGCTCAGCTGGGTCATGCAGCAAGACAATGATCCGAAACACACAAGCAAGTCTACACCAGAATGGTTGAAGAACAAGAAATTTAAAGTTTTGGAATGGCCTAGTCAAAGTCCTGACCTAAACCCCATTGAGATGTTGTGGCAGGACCTGAAACGAGTAGTTTATGTTCAAAACCCCCCAAATGTCACTGAGTTGAAGCAGTTCTGCATGAAGGAGTGGGCCAAAATTCTTCCACCGCGCTGTGAGAGACTGATCAATAACTATAGGAAGCGTTTGGTTGCAGTTATTGCTGCTAAAGGTGGCGTAACCAGTTATTGAGTCTAAGGGGGCGATTACTTTTTGACACGGGGGCATTGGGTGTTGCATAACTTTCTTTAATAACTAAATGAAATAAGTATCAACGTTTTGTGGTATTTGTTCACTAAAGATCCCTTTAATCTAATATTAGATTTTGGTTACAGTGATAACATTGTCAAAAATATGCAAAAATGCAGAAAATCAGACTGGGCAAGTACTTTTTTACGGTACTGTGTGTGTATATATACCTGTTTTGGTGGGGACTATAAACCCTACAACGAATTCATTCGTGATTGCTGAGTAAAAGGAAGCAGGAAGGTGTGTGCTCTGCGGCCGAGCAGTCAATAGTGAGTACTGTGTAAAACAATGTGTGTGTGTGTGTGTGTGTGTTTTTTGTGTTTCTGGTAAATGGCTTAGCCATCCAGTTTGGTTAGTTTTAGGTTTTTTTTTTTTGTAAATGTTTATTCAGTGCTCCGAAAAAGAGTTAGAATTTTGTTTAGTTTATTTTTGTATTATTAAAAGTGCACGTACATGCGCTTAGCTGTGAGTCTCTGTGTCGAGTCTACGCTGTTAAAGGGGCAAACGAATGGCAGTGAGAGCAGCTTTCTCACATATGGCGGCAGAGTGTTTGGGCACCCCTAAAGACGCAGAAGAGAAAATGGAAGCTCTAATAAAAAGAATAAATAAAAATACGGAATGGCAGCTAGAGATTAAAGGAAATGGAGGGAGGAGAGCGGCCTGCTGGAACCAGAGCCTACAGAGCTGGAGCTGCTGCTCCAGATGTTGGAGGTGAAGCTGGTAAGAGAAGCCCAGCTGTCTCCAGCACAAGAGGGACAAGCAGCAGACAAGGGGGAGGAGGTGAAGAGGGTACCTCCACCTCAGCCCCAACCTCCACCACTAGAAATGGTCCCTTGCCCTGTGCTCGTTGACACCCTGCCAGAATGCCCTGAATTCCCTGTGCTCGACCCAGTGTCCAGGTTGATGTACTGCCAAGGAAAGCTGCTGACCTGGTCCCTTACTCTTCTCCCCCTGAAACCCAGGGTCAGGGGTGAGAAGTCAGTGGCGTTCCCCCATCCTCCCGCTGTGTTTCCCCTGGGTGTCCTGATGTCGCTGCACCAGTCTCGTGGTTCAGACCTCTGCCTGTCGCTACACCCTCCATGTCACCGGCCTACGCGTTGGTCGCCCAGGTGAAACCATCGGGTTCCCTCTTCGACGGTTCTCGGTCCCGGCCTGAGGGGTGGAGGGGTGGAGGGGTGGCGGTTATTGTAAATCAGCGGCAGCTGCCTACACCTGTTTTGGTAGGAATATAAACCCCACAGCAAATTCATTCATGATTGCCGGGTAGAAGGAAGCA
The DNA here is from genome assembly GCF_017654505.1 of Polyodon spathula. Lineage (NCBI taxonomy): Eukaryota > Metazoa > Chordata > Actinopteri > Acipenseriformes > Polyodontidae > Polyodon > Polyodon spathula. Next base: position 5,874,871 of record NC_054539.1, on the reverse strand, counting down.
GGAAGGTGTGTGCCCTGCGGCCGAGCAGTCAATAGTGAGTACTGTGTAAAACAATGTGTGTGGAATTTTTTTTTTTTTTTGTTACTGCAAATGGCTTAGCTGTCCAGTTTGGTTTGTTTAGGGAATTTTTTTTGTAAATGTTTAGACATTGCTTCGAAAAGGAGTTAGGATTTTTTTGGGGTTATTTTTGTATTATTAAAAGTACGCGTAAACGCGCTTAACTGTCAGTCTCGGGTCTGTGTTATTAAAGGGGCAAATGAGTGGTATTGAGAACAGCTTTCTCACAAGATATATGTCTTGCTGCTAATGCCATACTTTCTAAATGTTCTAATTTTATTTAGTTACATACAGTTAGTTGGTACAAAGCATATTAAAACTGGAAAAATACACACAGAGACCTGGAGGAGCAACAGAAGCAGAGCCATGAGAAAAGTGTAAGGTACTGCACGCAGGAAATAAAAATGTGCATCATAAATATCATATGGGAGATACTGAAATATCTTATTCATTATCTATGAATAAGACCTAGGAGTTTTTGTTGACTCAGAAATGTCTTCATCTAGACAATGTGGGGAAGCTATAAAAAAGGCTAACAAGATGCTCGGATACATTGTGAAAAGAGTTGAATTTCAATCAAGGGAAGTAATGTTAAAACTGTACAATGCATTAATACGACCTCATCTTGAATATTGTGTTCAGTTCTGGTCACCTCGCTATAAAAAAGATATTGCTGCTCTAGAAAGAGTGCAAAGAAGAGCGACCAGAATTATTCCGGGTTTAAAAGGCATGTCATATGCAGACAGGCTAAAAGAATTGAATCTGTTCAGTTTTGAACAAGGAAGACTACGTGGCGACCTAATTCAAGCATTCAAAATTCTAAAAGGTATTGACAGTGTCGACCCAAGGGACTTTTTCAGCCTGAAAAAAGAAACAAGGACCAGGGGTCACAAGTGGAGATTAGACAAAGGGGCATTCAGAACAGAAAATAGGAGGCACTTTTTTACACAGAGAATCGTGAGGGTCTGGAATCAACTCCCCAGTAATGTTGTTGAAGCTGACACCCTGGGATCTTTCAAGAAGCTGCTTGATGAGATTCTGGGATCAATAAGCTACTAACAACCAAACGAGCAAGATGGGCCCTATTTCCTCCTCTCGTTTGTAAACTTTCTTATGTTCTTATGAGCACAAACGGGACCGCAGAGAGACTCCTCTGAATGTAGAATCCGTAATTCGTAGCAGTGGTTAAGCCCTGTTCCCACAGATCACTATATTTTACTACGTGTTTTTTCTTTTAATGATTGTATTAATTGTGCATACTTTCTGCGGAGAGAGACAGTATTGATGATATGCTCACATCTTTGGACAGATTTGTACTGGGCACTCATTTTAATTGAGACATTTCTGAGTAGCAGACAATTCTACTGGTCTTGTCCCGAGATTTACCAAATTGAGGATGTGGCTCCCCTGTCCCAAGGTTGGAGAGGCTGGTGCAGAATGAATAAACTGTTCTGTAAACACTGAACAGCAGGGAATATACGACTTTATAGATGCAATGCATTTTAATTGAAATAATAAAGTATGACTTGTTTATTGTTTTTCATTGTTGGATTTCACACAGTTATGCAATATCAAAATAAAATACTCAAGTAAGGGACGCTGCTGACGCATCAGCACGTTGTTGTTGTTAGACTGTCATGCAAAATTACTTCTCTTGTGATGTTTTAAACAAAATACAAACAAAGCCATACCTAGGGGAGGGGGGGGGAGGTGTTCACTAACCTGCTTGCTGTAAAGATATGTGATCTCTACAGCATAGAAAACAAACCAAGAATACATGAATAAGTGAGTGTGTGTTTTTTTTTTTTTCGGGGGGTGGGGTATTCTACAGCATTTGTTTTCTACAACATATCAGAAGTTTGCAACAGGGTCTATTTGGACCGAAGGCTTCATGTGCTTCATGTAGAAGTGTTGAGTGCTACATTCTTTTTAAATTGAATGCACTGCAGATCCTTTTCAAATTGGAATATAAAATGAACGCTGTGATAAGGTTACAATTCAGAGAAACGGTAAAGCACTGCAGCACTGGTAACAATGGTCCTGCTGCAGGCACTTGAAAACAATGCCTGCTGATGAACACAGTGTACCAGGACATTGGCAATTGCAGTTATGTTACGTGTGTGAGTGTAAAGCACGTGGTTAAACGGTCAAATAAATCATTCCTTGTTATCAATGCAGGTAAAGAAAAGTGCTGTGCAAATAAGATTGGCTTTCAATGCCTGGTAGTGTTGGGCCAGTGTCCAGTCCAAGAGCAAAGTCCCTTCCTAGCATGACAAGGAAGTTTTCAAATATGTACTTTTTATAAAGTCAGAAACCCATTATGTTACTCATTTGCATAATCACATGATGCACTGTTTGTGCCTGCGGTGTGTGTAGTCAAACCTCCGCCATGAAGGACAGCCTTGTTTTATAATGTTGCACATATTGTTTAAATAAATAAAAAATGTATCCTCTCAAAATTGCTGTAGCACCAGTCATCTTCATGTTAGTTTACATTGAAAAACACACCTGTATTTATTGTAAGGTTTTGCTGACCTATAACTGTAACGCTTGAGATTTGTTTAAAGATAATCATGACCTGTAGCAAGTGTTTCGTGCCAAGTCCTGTAATGCAGTGGTGATAATACTGGTGTTTTCATTTATATCAAGAGTAAATAACATGTAATGTATTACTTCAATTTGAGAGCCTATTAGGGGGGAGTTGGAAGGTCAGGGGAGTACCGTACCAGCGAATCAGGCCTGTGTATTTGTTGTTAGGGGGTTGGACAATGCTGGTGTGGCAGTTAAATCCATGAGTGTGACGTAGATGTTTCTGCACCAAAAATTACCTCAGAATATCAGTTAGATTTCTGTAAAAACTACAATATATCCTACTCTTATTTTTTTTCTCACTGTAACTTGCTTATTTGGAATTTTTCTGCAAGAGAAACCCTAAACTAAATCTTCTCATAGATAGTAAGCACATTGTTTTAAATTGGATTGAGTACGGGAATTACAATTGAACTAAAAACAAAACAAAAAAAACACCTACAAGAACTTCAGAAGGACTGTCATTCTGTACGTAGTTTATCTTGCATTTTCATTCAGAACTGTGCTACCATAAAATAAAATGTGCTTACTATGTGTGTGCACAGGTCTTGAATATCGCTTGGAGCACAGTCAAGACAATTTATTAAGAAATGGAAGGTGTGTGGTACCACCAATACCCTGCCTAGATCAGGCCAAACTGGATGACCGAGGAAGAAGGAGACTGATCAGAGAGGCTACCTAGAGGCCAGTGGCAACTTTGCAAGAGCTACAGGCTTTTATATCCAAGACTGGTCAAAGTGTGCAAGTGACAACAATATCCCAAGCACTCCACAAATCTGGCCTGTACGGTAAGGTGGCAAGAATGAAGCCATTACTCAAGAAAGCCCAACTTGAATCCCATTTGAAGTATGCAAAAAAGTTTTTGTGGTCTGATGAAACTAAAATTGAACTTTTGGCCTAAATGCAAAGCGTTATGTTTGGCGCAAACCCAACATAGCGCATCACCCAAAGAATACCATCCCTACTCATCGACAGGGACTGGGGCACTTGTCAGGATAGAAGGAAAAATGAATGGAGCAAAGTACAGAGAAATCCTTGAGGAAAACCTGCTGCCCTCTGGCTGAGGAACAAAAAGGTAAATGTCCTTGAATGGCCCAGTCAGAGCACCGACCTAAATCCAATCGAAAATTTGTGGCATGACTTGAGGATTGCTGTCCATCAACGCTCCCCAAGGAACTTGACAGAGCTTGAACAGTTTTGTAAAGAATGGTCAAATATTGCCAAATCTAGGTGTGCGAAGTTGGTAGAGACCTATCCAAACAGACTAACAGCTGTAATTGCTGCCAAAGGTGCTTCCACCAAGTATTAACTTATTAACTATAAGTATTAAGTTATGATCTTTTCAGTTTTGTATTTAATATATAATTTTTTCTCAATAAAAACTTTTTTCCCCTTAACAGTGTGGGGTATGGTGTGTAGATATGTGGGAAAAAAAATCCTCATAAATGCATGAAACTCTGAGGCACTGATACAACAAAATGTGAAAAAAGTTCAAGGGGGTGTAGACTTTCTGTAGGCATGGTCCGTAGTCAGTGTTGCGTGTTTATTTGTTTACTGTGTTTTTTTTTTTGTTTTTTTTTAGTAGGGGGAGAAAAAAATCCCTTAATGTTTCTTTATTGATAGCGCCGTTTATTCGAGGACAGCCTCTATTATAAAGCTGAAATATGACTGCGGCATCAATACGAGGGCGTCTAATACGAGGGTGGCGCCAAATTGAAGTAGTACGGTATTTGTTATAATCTTTTTGGAGCTAGCCTTGAATTGTATTCGCAAATACCTTTTTTCTTCTGGTGGCATAAAAAAGAACTGGCCATTATTTTCTGTATATTGCAGTTTTTGGCAATGGCATGGTAAGAAATTTTATTTATTTATTTATTTGTTTGTTTGTATTATTTTTTCAAACTTAATGTCAAGCCCTCAGTAACGGAGCAGTTATTGATGTGGACCAAATTAATTCACAGGAGGCCAGTATTAACAAGGACAAGAAAACAAGTTTTCAGGGTTCTCCCTAGACTCTGAGGATAATGTGTTTCCTGATTTTGAAGGAATTCTCACTGCTGCTTGCCTTAGCCTCATGATGTACAAGATGTGTGTCAAGTTAAAGATGTATGGTGTAAAGCTTGAGTACACATTTGTGTTATCTGTCCCTTTTTTGAGATTCCAAATGAAGGTGCGTCCCAAACTATCCAACCTAAGCCCTAAATATTTCAGTATTAGCAAGTGGGTTTTTTCATACACGGCTCTGAAATTGTAGGGAACTGCAGTGATTTTTATTTATTTTAGAAAATTTCCTTGTAATAAGACACACAACTCCATAGTACTGCAGATGTTAAAAATAAATAAGTACACATGAAGGAGGATTAAAAATGGTGGGTCTAATTTAAATAGACATGGAGTCCTTTGTTTAGCAGGGTTCTGGTAACCCAAACATCTCTTATCAAGCACTTGAGTCTTCAGAATGTTTTGTTTTCAACAAGGTGTAGAGGTCCCCACTTTAATAGTAAATCCTGTCAATTCACAATTCATCCTGTTATTATTAATCTTCCCTGCAACTGAGGGGCCAGTGTAAAAGCTGAGAAGAGCCTAAGATTTAAATGAGATCCAGTGATGGCTGGTTTTTACACCTGTCTACATGGAGCAATGCAGATGTTTGTTGGTAAAAGAATGTAATTTTGTGTCACCAAACCCCTTCAATCACATGCATTTTCAGTTACTCTAATATTCAACTGTTCTCTTTTTTTTTTTGTGGTGAAGTACTTATTTTGAATGTTTTAGTGTTGATGTTTTTACTGTGAAGCGCTTTGGGATGCCTTTGCATGAAAGCAGCTATAGAAAATACATTTAATTGATTGATTGTATTTTATTTATTTTTTGCAGATTTATAACAATGACAAATGTCTAGAGTAGGAAGTATTTTTCAATATCTTCAAACTTTTAGTATTTCTAAATCCATGACTCCTCTGTTGCACAAATGTTGATGGTACCATAGCCACCACTTTCACTGTTCCGCCATGTGATCTGATTGGAATAGCCCACAAAAATTCCAGGCTGTTGCAAAAGCAACGGGCACATGCTTGTTCACCAAGATTTATTGCCTGTGCAATTGCTGTCTGTTTAATGTGAGCCGCTAATTTCCTCAGTGAGTCACTGCTGTGTTCCGGTAAGATTCATTGCAGCACTACCAGGACTGTTGTAGCAACCACCTGCACCATTCTCAATGGGAACGTGTGGGCTGTGAGAGACTGGCTCTTGTTACATTTTCTGGGTCACCTATTGTGAAACTCTCCTCTCTTAAATCAGTTGCAGCAACAGCAGTAAGATAGTGAAGTGCTTCCCTGATACATAATGGGCATTGTGGAGCACATCGGGAATGTGTTATTTATTAATTTATTTTCCATTTTGTATACATCAGTCATGCTCCTTGATCCAAGTGGTGACAATTGATTTTTTTTTATTTTTATTGTATCTTGCATTCTGAAGTTGAATACATCTTATAGTTGTGTTTCTTCTAAAACACTGTCCAAAAGTTACACTTTTCTAATTGCATCACATCTAGCTCAAACTATTTTAACTAATATACTACTTGTACAATTCGCTAAGGAGCTCGTTTCTCAACTGCATCTTTGGTATTTCGCTGCGCCACTGCCACAGTCCTAAATCTGAAGGTACCAGAATGCCATTAAAAATATTGATTTTTTTTCTTAAACAAGAATTTATACAAATTCACATTTCATTTGTGTACTGAATATATATATATATATATATATATATATATATATATATATATATATATATATATATATATATATATATATATTGTGACAACTCTGGAAAGGCTTGGTGTGTTTGTCACTTCTCCAGACCTTTTACACTGTCCTCTAGCAAAAAAAAAGAAAGTCAAACTTCCAGGAATGCAAGTTAAACAGGATGGTACCTGTGTGTTTATTATTTACAATACTTCAAAACACCCAAAATAAACAAACAAAAGCCTAACTCCTTAATAGAGTACTAACTATAACAGAAAGATTCCCTAACTAACTGTCCGGGCAGCTAAGCTGCTTACCGGCTCCAAATACCAGGACTCTTTTCCAGCTCACTCTCTCACTCACTTTCCAACTCTCCAATTCTCCAACTCTCCTCAACCAACAGGTTGACCCTGCCCTTTTTAAAAGGCTCCCAATTGTTTAACTGATGGCAGCTGTTCAATCAATTACACAATCACCTTGTCTAAGTATGCCATCTAACATGGCCTCCTGGGAATTGAAGTCCTGCTGCGCCAGATCGGCAGGACTACATTTCCTTAAAGTGGGTACAAACTGTGCAAAATCCGTGGCCAAAATATCGGCCCTCGACCACAATGCCCCACACTTCATTACAATATATATATATATATATATATATATATATATATATATATATATATATATATATATATATATATATATATATATAGGTACAGCCTTTCCTACATTCCATTTGCAAGGTAAGTTCAGTGTGTCCTGGTAATCTTTTCTTTCTTAATTTCTTTAAATAGTCATGCTTCTGCTTCTATATTTAGAACAATTTGCTAATCTGGTGGGCTGGGTGCATTTGACAGATCTGTGAAGCATATTTTTTATATGCTGTAGGCATTTCTGTATTGCAGTGCATTTTAATAAAAGGAAGTAAACTCATAATGTACGGTAAACATTTTAAATTTAGCATGTGACTAGCATGTATTTACAGTATAATCGTAAATCTCGAAAAACTACTCACTTCTAAATCTTTTGTAGTCATTTTTGTATTACTTTAGTATAAATACATGTTAATTTGGATTCATATGTTGTTTTTTTCTGACTTTATGTGAACGAAAAGACACACATTTGCCTGTTTTCCCATTGGAAATAGTGATATTTTGAAATATCGCTGTCCTGGTCACAAAAGCAAGGTTTGTGGGGAATAATAGCCATTTTCTATACATTTGAGGCATAAGCAATTAGGAAATAACACTTACTACCCAGGAACAAAAATTGTGTTACATAGTGTTATTTATAGTGGTTGTATTAATATCTGCCCCACCAGTGCATTCTTTTATATATTTCAAAAGAAACACAAATATTTGCTCTTAATTGCTGGAGAGGTGAGGTAGCAATCAAAGCCCTGCCTGTATACCAAAACTGTATGAACTCCCAGCCAATATGCTTGTTTTCTTGTGTTTTTTTTTTTTCAGGGATGCCATTATGAAGTGCTGCACGACATGCCTTAATTAAAAAAACAATGTTTAAAGAGGTTATTTTAAAACAAAATGAAAGCACTGTTTCCAGATAGCTCAGCAAGACTAGAAGATTAACAGTTTTCTTTTTTGTTTCCTTTGTACAGTATATATGTAAAATATATGTATGTTCTCATCTGAATTCTTAAGATTAGTTGAAATCTTAACAACACAATAATGGTGATATTAAAAAATAAGTAGTTAATATAATAATTATTATGCCAACAGTTTGCTGTATAATATTTGCACTTTCATAATTTGGAGATTGTTATAAAAATAAAATTGAAGTGAATGTTAACGGGGTTTAGAGAAATGATCACCATGAATATAACCTTGTTAATAATGTGAATATCGACGTCATTTAACAACTACCATTTGGCTACCTTACTGTAGAATGGCTTATTTTTGCATTTATAGCACATCACTCCATTAAAATAAATAAATAAATAAAAAATTTCAGTCTGAAGGTTTCTAAAAAATCTCGATCTATGAGAATATTATAATAATAAGAGAGTATTGACAGAAATGAAACCACATGTAAAATCTTAGTAAAGTAATGAAGTCTCAGGTTAAGTGAACAGCAAGATGTCTTGGATCTACAGCTTTAAATTAATAGAAAGTAACACCCGTCTCCTCTGTTAGGTTTGGCGATTTCAGCTGGTACACAGACCCTGATTAGCACTAATCTTGTACTGCCTCAAATAAACTGAAACAAGTTCATTAAAAGTTCAATGTGACCTTTTTATTTTTCTTTGTATTGAAAAATAGAACCTTTTTTATCCCTTAGGCTACACAAGAAATTGAGTAGTTGTTCAATCGGGTTCTTAAAAGCAACCGACAATTTAGAGGACCAGATTCAACCTGTCAGAAATTCGAGTTTTGATGTGATTGTCTGTTTTTAAGCTCAGGGTTTAACTTTATTGAGGCAAATGACCTATCTGCCATTACAACGTGTGTAGTTTATTTCTTATTAGTATCACAATTATGGGTCCCACACCAATCCTCATTTCTGTATCTTGTTGAAATTATTCACCAATTACAACTTGTATGTAACAAGTTTTTATTCCTATGATTTTAGATTAGCGGTGGATACTGATCGTGGTTATTCACCATGGCAACCCATTCATACCAGCTCTGTTCTTACAGGAAAGTGTCATTAATGATGCTGAGAACAGATCAGCAACAAACATTACAGCTTCCTTTTAATCTGTATTTATACAGCGACAAGAACTATATTTGAACTGATTTTTAGATCAGTATTTGTGGACGGATGGATAAAGTTCTTAAGGTTCTCATTGCCCCATTACATTTAATACAAAGGCTAGCAGTGTACATTTTTCCTCTTAGTGACCAATGGTGTTTTATAATTAATCCACTCCATTAAAAAAAAAAAAAAAAAAAAAAGCTTTCCGAGGGATTCACTTTGAGTTTCAGAGGAATTTAATTGAAAGCAGCCCTTGGAAAATGTGAGATGTTCATGTGGTTTCAACACCAAACAGACCTCCCACTTGGCTGTATAAAACTGCATTCCCAGGTGTTTTATGAACACGACTAATTACATTGCAGGTGGTTAGTTTTAATGGGGTCAGCCAAAGCACAGTTTGGGTGTCTAGCTTCTAATGTTAACCCCTAGTATAGAATTTCACCTGCATTTTATTTATTTTTGTATCTTCACAATAGCGTTTTTTCTTTTTTTTTTTTTTTAATTAACAAAAAATTTCCTGTGTGTCAGTCCATCGACGAAAATTGGTGACCTAATATCTGTCATTAAAGTCTAAGTCGTGCTTTTGACCGCATCGAAAAATAATTGGTAGACCTAGTAACAAAGAGGTTTAAAGCACTTTTGGTCCGTGGTCGGGTACACCCAGAAAGATTTTCAGTGTCCCGCTCGGTGATAATATATATGTATAGTTATCCAAGTCACACAAACCAATAATAAATATAATAAAATTAGGATGTTATAATAGTAAATTTATGCATATGGTATATATATATATGATATACACACACACATATGAAATATATACACACATACAGTAAAATCAGAGGTAGCAAAGGAGTCTCTGAGGAACATCGATCTAGATGGAACCTATGTTATTACAGCATTGTAAATGGTCACATCCTTCAAGTGTCTGATTTCAGTTCCATAAAGGAATCATCTTTTTATGCAGGTTATCATGGTGGTTTACTTTTCTAGGTAGCAACATCTGACTTATTTCACCATTGAAAGCTGTATCATGGAATTCGCTGCTCAGAATCCTCAATTAAAAAGGTACATTTCTGTTAAAACAAATCTTAGTGGTTTTCCTGCATTTTTTTTCTATGTGCACTGCAGTAACTAGAATATTTGTACATGTTTATGCATCTTTTGGTTTTGTGGATATTAGAATTTCTGTCAATTTTATAATATACTTTTTCCATATAAACTTATGCACATGGTAAAAGTATGTATGGTGAGGTTGGATGTGACAAGACATTTGAAATTTTTATAACACTTTATTTTCTGTAAATCATACAATAATTTGTTTTGCTACTCTTGGGGTCTACAGTGCCATGCAGTACAGTCTACACATGTTTGGAAGCTCGGAATACAGAGTAGGTTGGACCACATCACAAAAAAAAAAACCAAAAAAAAAAAAAAAACCAGCACACAGTTGCATGGCGGCATTGAGGATGAAGCTCCAAGATGTTGATGGTGCCAGTGCATGACCACCAGGCACACAATAATAGAAACAAAACACCCATTCGTACAGAGGTGCTTTTGTTAGCGGCTGATTAGAATATGACAGGTGTAGACGCCATGCCTGAAGGGATTACTGGTATGCTCAAAGCACAATGAATAAAAAATGAGACAAGCGATTTGTAACAGGAGATAGGACTTGCAGATCCTCCTCGTTCTATTGTTTTTAGTCGTGCCAATTTAACACACAGTAATTGATCTGTAATTGGGCACAAGTTTGAATAGTGCATATCTAACACTCCTATTATGTTCAGAATTTAGGTACATCTGTTATGTTTTGGGTCATATTGACCCGGTGCAAGTTCATACTAATTTAAACAGCCTTAAATTGATTAAATGTTTTTATATGCAAAGGTTTTACTCTTTTATGCTCTCTTAGTCCAGGAGCTGTGATAAAACTTTTTTGAATGCCAACCTGTTAGCTCCTCATTTTGGAATGTCTTTACCAGTGAGATGCTGTTGCAATACTGACAGAAAAACATTAGGCTCTGCCTTGTAGAGATATGTTTTTTTTTTTTTTTTTTTTTTTTTTTTTTTTATAAATATCTCCAGAGAGATAATAATCAACTATAATAACAAATTAAATAGTTTGTTTAATAATAACAAATTAAATAAGTTTGTTTTATTCCTGCACACAAATCTACATAGATAAATGCCATGGGTCACAGTGACCCCACCCTGTCCCCCCAAACAAAAAAAAAAAAAAAAAACATCTCAAAGGTTCTGTTTTCTGTGTATAAGTTCATGACCCCAACTTAGGAAAAGTCATACAATATTATAAAGAAAATTAAAATTAAAATAGCTTTTAAGCTAATTGGAAAATAGAGTCGGGTCAAATATACCCCGAAACCTAATAGGAGGGTTAAAATCTAAACAGGTACCTGAAAAGATAATTGTGTAATAATAAGGTACATAGTTCAGTGCATTTATTCGGGGAAGGGCGTACTAACTTTCATAATGTAACGATCTCTATATTTGTGTTTTTGTACTGTAACTGCTGCTGTAATTGTAATGCCCCTTTGATTTACCGCCGCTGCTTTATTCACCTCTAGTATGTCAGCCTGCTGCCCTGCGTGTGCTTATTGTGTGTCTCCCCTGTGATTGGCTATTATTTGTCTGTCCCCATTGGTTGTTTGTCTGTGCCCATTGCTCCTAGTGTGCGGCGTAGGACCAATGGGATGTAAGCTCTGGTACCCTGATCTGCATAAGAGGCGGCGCTAGTTGTCATGGTTCCGGTATTCGTGTTGCTGTTCAGAGCTGAGGACTGTGTGGGTGCTGAGCGAGCATCCAAATAAAGTAAAAGGACTAGAAAAAGGAACCAGCGTGTCTGTTTTCTGCCTCTTGCGCGAAACACTACAATACATTGAAATGAAATTATAGCTTTAACAATTGCGCAAAAAATGTACAGCAAGGTATCTGGGGTTGAAACGCAAAAAAAGGCCTGGAACAGAAAGATGGTTTAACAAGTGTTGACTTAATATATATTATATATGATAATATTTACTATATATATATATATATATATATATATATAATATATATCAACGAAATTGTATAGGCTATGTTTGGGCAAGAGACCGAGTTACTACTTGGCTAAAGTCCAACGTTCTCACCGAGTTACTACTTGCATAAAGTCAGTTAATGGCTGATTTTATACCATACCTTTGTCTCGTTGCCAAAACCTTTTTTCCCCCCACATATAATACAATAGATAACATTGCTATCATGGGAAAAACTACCAATTTCATTAATACTAATAATAATAAATGCAGTATTTGTAAAGATACATTAATGCAATATAACAACTACGTCAAATATTGAAGCAGATTATGTATTTAGTTTGCTGGTTATTTAAACTTTGAAACAGGTGAACTTTGTTGTGAAATAAAAATAAAATAATAATAATAATAATAATAATATAATAATAATAATATTAACTTTAATATAATAATAATATAATCGTTATATATATGTCTTAGCCTACTGGTTTTACTAATACCATTACGTCATTAGAAGTTAGAACTGATTTCAATCTATTATACAGAATCGGATGACCAAAAATGCTCTGGTATTTATTAAAGCTGATTTCATGTAATCTTCTATGAATAGTATGATTAGTCACTTTTCTGGGGTGACAAACTAATTAAAGCTGATTTATGTATTTTTTTCTTGTATAGTGTGATTAGTCATTTTTCTGGGGTGGCTAAAACCACTTCAACGGGTCTGATCTATTTTCTATTCATGTTAACTGAAACCGGTGAAAAAGCAATCGCAAATCTTAAATCGACTCGTCTCTCCTTGTACAGTGAAATGCCTTAAACGAAAAAGCAAGCAATAAGTAGAGACGCGCAGCCTCCCAAGGACTCTGAGTTATTCGTTAACTGTTCAGTCCCTGAACCACACCAAAATGACGTCTCTAAGAAGAACGTTACGCGTTTGTGTGGGGCGGGGCCCAGAGGGTTCATTCCTTAAAGCGACAGTAACCTAATGCGCCCCCATGGCTTGCTCTGACCCCACTGGCAGACCGTGCGTGTTACACATACAAAACGCAGTACAATAAACTGAATGCACTAAAACTTTCTGCCTCAAAAAATGTAAATGTTCTGATTGGCAGCCAACATATCGAGTGTGCTATTTTGGTTATAGTGCTGTGAATAAGTGATACGCTTTCAGCAAATTGTGCTAATTCCCCTTTTAAAATGATGTTGCCGGCTACGCGTTTTCAGCGCAGACTGCAGCTGCTCAGTGGCTGTCCCGTTTGGACCGGTGGTTAAAAGTTTCAGTGGGAGACGCTGTTTTTAGAGGCACTTATTTTACAACCAAGTCAGCTATTGGCTATTTAACAACAACTGTGATGTTATTTCAACATAATCTTTTTTTTTTTTAACTGTTGAAACTCAAAGTTAGATGATGAGCCGCTTTTTTTGCGCGCTAAAAGGCTTATTTTTATTTTATTATTATTTTTTAATGGTTTCAGATATCTTTAAATTCGATTAAAAACAGATTAAGAAAATCAATTGCGATTGTCCGTTTAAATTTGGAAATACGTTTGACCACCCTACACAATACAGGCAATGTAAACACTTCGTTAACAGGGCATCGTCTCCCTTAAAATAAGTTAATAGTACAAATAAAAAAGTGGTCTCGTGTGTTAAAATATTTCCGAACGCTTTAATTTCAATTTTTGTATGGAATCTTTCCATTTTCAAACATCTTTTGGTTGGCACGGTTCCA